>NW_023270807.1:21425903-21450418 GCF_011800145.1 Mirounga leonina | reverse complement strand
TAAATAAATAAATAAATAAATAAATAAATAAATAAATAAATAAATAAATAAATAAATAAATAAATAGGTATTTCTAAAACTATTAGAATTTATCTCTGCAATGTAGTTAAAATGCATCCGGATAATCTTCTCCATTCTCCTACTAGTAATGAAGAAAGGCAGGCAGGGGCAAGGGGCTCAGTCCTAAGAGGAAACTATCCTTAAAAGGAAAAAGACACCATCCTGTTATTCTACACCACCCTGAAAGGAGCCCTCCACCCTTCCCCCACGTGAACAACTCCCTGATAGGTAGATGCGTGCTGGGACAAAAACCTGATTGGGTGACAGGTACATGGAGGCTTCATCAGATTAAAACAGCCGACCAACAATCTCATAAAAACCCCTAGATTTAGAAACTCTGAGGGCAACTTTCTCGGGGCCCCTCCCTCCTTGGGAGCTTTGTATTATCACCCAATAAACTTTGCTTTGCTGCCCACCACTCTTCCTCTGGTCTACCTCTTCGTTCTTCCAAGCGGCGTGACCAAGAACTGTGGGCACTAAAGGAAAACAAATCCTGAAACACTAGTTCAAGCACTAACTTTTTCCCCCTGAATTACTGCCTCACCTGGTCTTCCTCCTGTCAGTGTCTCCTTATTTCAGTCTCTGTCACATTACCACTACGGGCAGGTGGTTATGTAAAGTCTCAGCTAAAAAAAATCTTCCCTGCCCCAACTCCTGAAAGGCTAGACAGTTTTGCATGGAACGCAAGATGATCTACATTTTGACCCCATCCCATCTTCCTGACTTCACTTCCCTATATGTTTCAAATCATGCACTACAATTTAGGTACTCAAAGTTCCTGGTGGGTATGAAGTGAATTCTCTTGCCTTCTGCATATCGTGCAAGTGCTGGGAATTTCTTCCCCACACCCTCTCAACCTTCTCAAACTCTTACTGATAGGCAGGAAAACTAGTCTGCAAAATCTGTTATGTCTATTCATTTATCTAATGGCAAATCATTTATCTAACAGTTAAGTAGATTTCCTGATTCTCCTCCCAATTCTGGCTGACGCACAAGGTTGAAATGAGTGACCCTTTCAGCTAAAGGAAGAATAAAGTCTTCCTTGAGGACTCAGATCAAATATCACTGAAATCGTCACAAGCTCTCTTTTATCCCGTGGCCCCATGCATATTTATGTTTTTACCCATGTATTTTCCTCCCAGTCATGTCAACACCCATGATGGATTGGGAACATTATTTGATTGTACTGGTCACAAATTCCATCCCTGCCTCATTGGTCTGGAGAAGAATCCTGTGCATTTTAGTAACAATTCAGATGAATGAAATAATTTTTAAAGTGTAGTTAGTAAAGAAAAAGACTTTTGAGTTCTGGGAGGAGGCAGAGATGAAGATTTTAAGTAAGGAAACAGAAAATAGCACCTACCTCTCTTTTTATTCTCTGGCTTCCTGAGACTAGGAAAAATTATTAATGAGACATTTGATCTCCAACAGTTATTAGTGTGGTATTAGTTTTAGTAATTTAACACATGCATAAAATACTACTCAGAAAGTGTTCCTCTCGAAATTCAACCCCCACACCCCTCTCAAAAAAACCCACAAAAAACAAAAAACAAAAAAACCCAACAAAAACAAAAAAACCCCAGAAAACCCAGAATGGAATGGAAAAATTTGAATGTCTAGAGAAAAGTTTAAATGTATCCACTTCCTCATATTGGCCATGACCTTGCAGTCTTGGGTTGCACCCAGGGTCATTGCCCTTCATTAGTCCATGGAGAATAATTGAGCCCAACGCCTGGGAGTTTTCTAAGTGGGGGGAAAAAAAAATAGATATTTTGTATTTGTAAGATGCTTAATTTTTAAATAGATTATTTCTAAATCTGTGGGAAATGTTCTGTTTCAAATTTCAGTTGGAGCAAGATGAATTAAAAAAAGATGCTCTTTCTTGGGTGCCTTAATAAATTGCTTCTAAAACTTAATTCTTTTGGATACTTTGTTACATAATAGTTTCTTACTACTCAATGCTTTTAACAGTAATAATGTTCTGGGTAAAATGTTTTCATTGTTTGTATTTATCACAATTCCTTTTGAATTAGGCATTAAAGTAACTAGAGTAAGGCCCAGATAGAGATTTGCTTGTGTCCTTTGGTGTTCCTTTTGGGAAAAAAAAAAAAAAAAAAAAAAAGTCCCCCTCATGAGATGACAAGGATTTTTATCTTAAATACTGTTTATTTCAGTTTGTGTACTTTTAAAACCTCTGTCATGGTATCTTTTGACAGAACAGTCAATGCTCAAGTTTGGCTGCTATCTGGTTAGGAAATGAGACTGTATCATTCTCTGCTGTCACGGGCTTCCTGACCGGTTCTGAATTATTCCTTGGTTTATAAGCTCCCTCTGCCATCAAAATCTGTTTGGCTTTTCTAATCTAATAGGCACTAGCCTTCGTGGCTCTTGAAAAACCTGACCCAGCCCGAGCCCCCAGCTCTGACTGCCCTCCTCCTCAGGGGGGCTCCTTTCCCCTTATCTCCTTGGAATTCAACCTCTTTCTCTGAACAAATGAGTCACATTTATCTAAACCTTACCTTTCAACTCTTCCCCCCACCCCTTCTTTTTCTGCTTATGTTTGGGGCCTCTGGAAATCTGAGCCTGGGGAAAAGAAAAACAAATATGCTGAACTTTTCCTAAGAATACCTCAGCCCTTACCCTTTCTGTGCCTCTGCAGCAAACACAAAGCCTCCATATCCATTTCACACAGATCCTGCTCCCCGGAGCTCTTTTATTCCAAAGTAAAGTGAAGAGTTTATAGTCATCTGGTGAATTCCAACATAGTAATTCAATTGTTAAATAGAAATCTGACTGCTTCGTATCTTGGCTGGGCTTATCTTATCGATCAATATTGTTAATTACATTAGTAACAATGATCGTCTATCAGCTGATCCCTTTTTTTTATTGCCTAGCGCTGAGCTAAGTCGTTTACAGAGTAGTTCTATAAAAAACCTAGATTTATCAAATAATAATCACCTCTTCATTTAGACGATACTGTGTTTTATGAATTATGCTGCAGACAGTCAATAAAACATGTTTAAGATCGGGGCCCTTGGATCAGAGACCTGGGTTCAATTCTGTGTCTGCCAAGTGGTACGTGTATGACCTTGCTTAAGCTATTTAACACTGTTTGATCCAACAAATATTTTTGAAAGTATACATGCCATTGTTTATTTTTAAATTAACTTAAAATTTAAAGTTGTTTGTTGAATGTGTAAGTTTCAGAACTTAAGTTACATCATTAATTCAAAGAAATGATAATATCTAATTCATAGAGATATTGTGGAGATTAAATAAGATTATATATGCAAAACACATAGCTTAGTGCTTGGCACATGGCAGTAGTCAATAAATTGTAGTCACCTCCCCCTACCCCAGCAGTTGTCAATCTGCTAAATTGTCAGGAACCTGCCAGAATCTCATTCTTCGTGTATCACAGTATTTTATCAAAATATCTAGCATTAAATTGCCTAGGATAGGAAAAATGTAAAGTTATAATAAAATGAAAAAAATAATTCAGATATATATTCAATCATTCGTAAAGCAATGTCTAAATGTTTATACTTTTCCATTTTATTTTTTATTTTTCAGATAAAATCATTATTTTATCCGATGAAATAAGTGGTTAGTCCTGTGTCTGATTCTCTCCTTTCAGGTAAAATTTAAAAGGCAAAGGCATTCAAGATGTTGCATAGCTACTGGCTAGTCCCTCAGAGTGTTGACATTTTCAGAACACAGTAGAAGAAAGGCATTATTAGCTTAGAAAATTTTGAGAAAAGTAGCCTGAGAGAGTACAATACATGCTGATTTATAATGATATCAGGCAGCCCTAATCTGTCAAAGAACAAAGATAAGGAAGCAGTTCTATTATTTTTGACATCCTACATGTAATTATTAAGATTAGGTCCAAATCTTTAGCACTGAGTTCAAATTTCCAGCCTGCTTTCGTATTTTTCTGTATTTTTCCATGCAGCACACCCAGGCGGGACCCTTTGCTCCTCTGGGAACATACTATACAAGTTGATGCTTTTGAAACTTTGCTTATGTGAGGCATTGGGTTAAGATTGCCACCTCTTTTCTTACCACCCCCCCCCCCCGCATTGTCCTCCATCAACAGTCCACTCACCTTTCAAATCTTAAGTAGGATTGCAACCTCTGCTTTTCCATTTCTCCTCAGCAATCCTGATCTTCATGTTTCCACAGCAGTTCTGTCAGCATCTCTAGCATAGCATTTGAGTCTCTCTTTTCCTATGATTTTTTATTTTTATTTTTTAAAGATTTTAGATTATTTATTAGAGAGACACAGAGAGAACACAAACAGGGGGAGGGGCAGAGGGAGAAGCAGACTCCCTGCTGAGCAAGGAGCCCCATGCAGGGCTCGATCCCAGGACCCCGGGATTATGACCTCAGCCGAAGGCAGATGCTTAACCGGCTGAGCCACCCAGGCGTCCCCTTATGCTGTTTTAAAAATAGAAAATCTGAGTAGATTATCACTTTGAAAGAAATTAAATCATTAATTAATCTCTCCACAAAGAAAATATCAGATCTAGGCAATTTTATGACTGAGTTCTATAAACGTTTAAAGGAATGGATCATTTCAGTCATATAACATTTTCAGACAAAGGAAAACCAAGGAATGCTCCACTACTCGTTGTATAAATAACCTTGATATCAAGATTAGATATAGGAAACAAAGAAAAGTTAATTATGGACCAATCTATTCCTGAACATATACGCAAAAAAATCCTAAGCAAAATATTGGCAAACTGAATTCAGATGATATGCAAAAAATATAAACTGAAATTCTTACATTCCAGAAATTCAATTTACCTTGACATTAGAAAGTCTGTTAATGAACTTGCCCCATTACCAGATTAAGGAAGGGAAAAATCTAGATGCTTTTCTCAATAGAAGTACATAAATTATTTGATAAGATTCAAAATCCATTGATGATTTAAAAAAAAAAAAGACCTTAGCAAATTGGGAATAGAAGATTGTATATACTGACAGCCTAGAGCAAATATTGTGCTTAATGGAAAATGTTAGACACATTGGTTTTTCAATCAGGAATAAGAGGAATGCCCAGTGTCACTGTTTATATTCAACATTGTGTAAGATCTCTAGGTTGTAAATGTACTTGTACATGATAATTCCCACTTAGAGGACCACATGACCTTGCCAAGATCTGGTACCTGAGGTGTTCCAAGGGCGACAAACCAGACAAGCCCGATGGCGTTGTATTGAGTATCTTTTCCTACCTCAGTTTCCCCATGGGTATCAAATGTCTAGCACTGTGCTGTGCCCTATGGCAGCTCTCATGTACATGTGGCTGTTCAGCACTTGAAATGTGGCCAGTCTGCACGGAAATGCACTGTAAGTGTAAAATAAAACACTATATTTCAAAGACAATGTAAAAAATGCAAAATACCTTACTAGTAATTTTTGGATAACATGAAGTGCTAACATGTTGGATATATTATTACAATTAATTTTATTAGTTTCACTGTACCTTTTAAAATTGTAGCCACTAGATGGGGCGCCCGGGTGGCTCAGTCGTTAGGCGTCTGCCTTCGGCTCAGGTCATGATCCCAGGGTCCTGGGATTGAGCCCCGCGTCAGGCTCCCTGCTCCGTGGGAAGCCTGCTTCTCCCTCTCCCACTCCCCCTGCTTGTGTTCCTGTTCTCGCTAACTCTCTCTCTCTGTCAAATAAATAAATAAAATCTTTAAAAAAATAAAATAAAATTGTAGCTACTAGAAAATTTGAAATTACGTATGCAGGTCACTGAGTTGCATTATATTCCTAGTGGACAGCTCTGGTCTAGAATAAATCCACATTGAACGAGGGTAGAGGTGGAGATTGCAGAAATGCTGGCAGGATGGAGGAAAAGCCCAGCTCTCCCTCTGTACTAGGCAGCAGGTATCACACCTGGGAGGCCCCAGCTCTACAATGAGAAGACAGAGCTGGAGACACAGGAGTTGTCCAACGGAGGATTTCTGGTTCCCACTGGGGTTGCTGAATTGGTACCACCATGGTTGCCTCAGATTTCAGCCAGGGGGGGACTGTAATGGGGCCATGACTGTCATCTCTGGTGACTGCCATCAGCATCTTACGTTTGGTGTTGGACCTTAGGCTGGAGCAATAATGTCCTGCTATTAATAACTTCCTGTCTCTCTCATTAGACTATACGATTCTTGAAGAGGTCTTCTATCTTACCATCCCTCTGTTCCACACTATGTAAACACACAGTATTTCAGGCATAAAATACACTCCAAACTTACTTGGAGTGTATTTTATCAAATACACTATTTTATCAAAGTCAAATTATTTCTTAGTTCAAAAACTTTCCATGGGGCCAATATTCTTAATCTTCTCCTTTGCTGCTATGCTTCTCAAGATGATAAGCAAGGATGTTTTCTTTAGGTCCCCAGCACTTCCCAGAAGGCATAGAATCCCTTCACAGGGCACAGGTCCATGGTGTTCTTAATGTATGTTGCAGAGCCTACTGTTAGTATCATTGGTATTTGTGTATACTGAATTCATTTTTTTACACTGATTTTTACGGTTCTAATTAAGGCGGCTTTGTACATATGATCTATGAAATTCCAAAATAATAATAATAATAATAATAATAATAATAATAATAATAGAGGCATTTGAATGTCTCAGTTACTGAATAGATAGTAAAATAATTTTATTTTTTTGCAACTGGTTTTTTTTTCCTTGACTCTTCTTGTGCTCATACTGCTAACAAATGGATTCAGGTATTCACTGGTATTCTTGAACATGTACTGTGTAAGGAAAGCTCCCAGTTAGGGCTGAGAGATACACAAGCCATATTCTCTATCTTTAAGCTATTTACTCTCTCACAAGAGAGTTAAACACACCAATAACTTCAGCACAAACTGTGTGTGAAAATTGTGATAGGAGCTGTCAGAATTCAAGACTGTCGGATTGGGAAAGAGGGATCTCTTCTACTTGGGGAGATCAAAAGCAAATATCATTGTTGAGATGATGTCTGGACTGAGTCTTAGATGGTGAGTGGAATTTGGAAAAGGGGGGAGGATATTATCTCTAGGCAGAGGGAAAGGCATGACAAATGGTAGAGTCTTGTCAAAAATGAACTGTACGAGCTGAGCAATAATTTTGAGGGTTTTTTCCCTCCAGAAGTAAAAGTAGTGTTTGTTTTATGTGATAGGCAATAGGAAAGTACTGAAAAAAATGTGATGTTGTATGAGGTGATCAAAGCAGTACTTTAGTAAGATAATGTAAACTTGTTGTGTAAGGTGACTTAAGGAAGGTTAAGAAGGTATTACACTTCAGAAGAGTGCTAGTAGGACGATGAAATAAGCAATGTGAAAACTGCTTCCCAGACAGAATTGACAGAATTTAGCAAATGATGGTGATACGGGTGATGTAGAGAATGAAGGGATTATAACCAGAGATCTAAGACTAATATGCTGACTAGTGAAAAAATGATGTTTTGCAATTCTAAATGCAACCAACGCTCCAACTTAACGTTTCCTTCAGTAGCAAACCTATCTCTCCCCTTCTTTTACACTTCAGATTTTTTGTAAAATAGTTGTCTTCACTCACTATTTCATTTTCCATACACTTTGAAATCTGTTTTCCATCAAGGACACCCCACCAAAATTTTTTAGGTAAAGGTCTTTGAAGATCAATCCGTGGCTTAATACAACAGGCAATTTCGATTCCTTATCTTACTTGACCTCACTGAGCTATTTGAGAATGGTAATTAATCCATGCTTTTGAACTCTCTGGTATCTTGGGTTCTGTGACACCACTATCTCTTTGTTTCTTTTCCCACATATGTGGCTCTTTAAAGAGCAGTGCTTCCTCAACCTGTTTCATAAACCTTGATGCTTCTAACCTTCTATTTTCAGACCTTATATCTCATTACTCTACACTTGCATGCCCATGGTTTTGCTCATTATTCCCACTGTTTTTTAGATGAGAATTTATTGAGCACCTATCTTTCTCAGGCATTCTGTTGATGAATCCCAAATCCACATCACCATCTGTAGCTCAGCCCTTTCTCCTGAGCTCCAGATCCCAGATGCCTGTCTGCCTGCTTGAGTTAATCTCTTGATTGTCTCCCAGGCTCTTCAAAGATAGCATTCTCCACTCTGATCCTTCCATAGTCCTGCTCTTATTCCTCTATCTTTTTTCTTGTGAATGGTGATATCATCCATCCAGTTAACCCAATTAGAATCCTGGGAACCATGCCTGACTCTGCATTTCAGTCAATGATAGTATGGATAGAAACCAAAGGCCAGAGACCAGACGCCTTCCTTTCATGACATAGAATTAAATGTCCCCTGCAAAAATGGGAGTACAAGGAAGGAAAATTTTGAGTAGAAAGCATTTAAATTAGAAATAACCATGTTTCCATAGTATTGATTAAGGTATGATAATAGAGATTAAAAATTGAGACTGAAGTGAATTGTAGAAAATGAGTGTTAAAGTTTTGCCCACCTGAGTGTGTGGCTTAACATTATGACTTAAATTTGTTCAATTACAATATACTTCTTAACATTTTTCAAGAGGTTTCTCATAACCTTTAGGATAAAGGCTCAAAACTATAGCATGGGATCCAAGACCATTTATAAATCTGGGTCATAATTAGCTCTCCAGCCTTATCCCAGGCTACAAGCATCTTTGCATCCTACTTTTGAATATACATGCTTTTTATGACCTCTAGGACTCTATTTGCTCTTATATTTTCCTAGTACATTCTTCAGCCAGGGTCCATTTGGTTCTCATTAATTAATTAATTAATTAATTAATTAATTAATAAACATTCACCGAACAGCTAACCATGTACATAGCATTACCTAGCACTGAAGTCCCCAAAATGCAAAAGCAAAAACCTCTACTTTAAAGGAGCTCCTTATCTTTTGGAGGAGGCAGGCACAAGAAGTAAGGGTATTGATAGTAAGCATATATCACAGGTGGTATCCCTGGAATTGAGGGAAAGATCTGGGAAGCCTTTTTCTAAGAAGTGAGCATATGAGAGCAGCCCATGGTATTCTTCTGATTTTTAATGATCAGGAATTATTTTCCCATGTTTAGAAAAAATCCTCTCTGTAGTTGATCCTGGTTCTTCAATAATATTCTAAATGAGTATGAAGGTTTAAAGTGGAGAAATTTGGAAAGATAAAGTGGTTTTACTCCACTCTTAGCCTGCTGAATCAGGATCTTCAGTTGGAGTCTAGGCATTTTGATTTTGAAAAACAGTTCTAAAGGTCATAGTGATGTACATACAAGGTCAAGTACTATTGTTAAATAATCTCAAAGAAAAAATGAACAGGAGCTCTTTTAGTAATTTGCATTCTGTTTAGAACACAGCAGCTTAGAGACCATCCCGTCAGAAATTCTTCTAGGATCATCTTCAGTCTGAGACAGGCACCAAGAGCAATCTGGGCTAAACTCTATCAAAATACACTAAATTGTGTATTTCTATCTTCTCCACTAGACCTAAGGGTAGAAACTATGTTATTTGCTAGGGGTAGAAACTATATCTTATATCTTGGTATTACCAGGCCTTCTACAGTATCAGAGTAGAGAATGCTTAACAGATAATGACTATAATGTAGAATACTTAACAGATTGTGACTGTTTATGGAATAAAGGGGACTCAGGTCCTGACGGAGAACAAATAAATTTCATTTTGCTTGTATTGAGACCAAAGTGCCATAAGTTTATTCAGTTTTAAGTACTCAACAAGCAACTAGAAATGTGGGTCTGGAAGTGAGAAATAAGTCAGAACTAAAAACCTTAGTTTGGTAATAATCTTCATGATGATATTAATTGAAGCCATAAAAAATAGACATTATGTATTTGGGAAAAGTGAGTCTAGAAGAGGACAAATCACAGAAGTTTGGAGGAATATATATATGTATATATTATTTATACATACATTATAAAAATTATAAGTAATTACATATATTTAGCGGGGCAGTAGAAGATGAAAAAGTAATGAAAAAGACACATCAGAAGCTTTCCTAAATATACAAAGGGAAAGAGAATCAGTGGCATATAATTGAAGATGATAAGGTGTCATGGTGAAATAATGGGTTGACATTAAATATTGCAATTACAGTGTCAAATGCTGTTGGGATATATCAGAAAAGTCATGAATGGAGGAAATTCATTTTATAGTGTAAGTAGGATATCAGAATTGACATGTAAAGAAACAGTTTCAGCTCTAGGTGGTGGGAACAAAATTTTAATACTAGTACTTGACAAAATGCATAATGATAACAAAGTGGAAGTTTGGATAGGAGAGAGATTGAATGATGATTTGAGGGATTGGTAGGTGAACACAAGATTTTGTATTATACTGAGACCATTGTATATTTGGAAGGAATGTATATTTGTCCAGTGGGTGACAAAGGCAGATGGTGGGAAACATTAAAAAGGGAATTGGTGGTAGAAGATCATCTTAGGCAAAGTAGGATAGAGTAACGAATCATTGCAAGTGTAGGAGATGGGAGAGGTTCAAGGTAACTTCCTGTGCATGACACAGGAAAGACAAAGAAAATGGATGGGGATACAGAATCATTTTAAGAGAGGTTTGCGAAATCATTTCAGGTTTGCGAAGAATTCTCAATAAATTATGACATCAGCTGAAGAGGGTATTGAATTGGGATGGGAGGTTGAGGTTACTAGGTTAGCCTGGAGAAGCCACTGTAAAGATAGTACTGTCAACAACCTGGTAATAGTAATAAATGCCTTAGTGTAGTGAGGAGGGCCCAGCTGCTACAGCATGACTCTGTGAACACATTCACTTGGCAGGACCCAAAGAATAGATTTGTGAGATGGGAATGTTAAAAATTTAAGGAGATGAGGAATTCAGAGACTTTATGAGGGACAGTTCTGAAGCAAATGATCATTTGGACTATGATGAGTAAGACAACAGTGAGTGAATGGATTGAGATATATGGTATAGGGATCAAAGGTAAATATAGGAATAATAGGTTTAGTAGCTGTGAGGGTAACAGAGTAAAACACACAGGGTAACAGGCAATAGTAGTGAAAGGAGAGTACTTTTGTTATTTAATGAGTATTTTTCCATGTTTTCGCTCCTGTAGTGGCCTGTATGGAAGTCTTATCATTAGATTCTGTGTGATTCCTAGACTTTTTGATTTCATAAGCCAATAAAATTTCTAATTTTACTGACAGAAAGTTGCCAGCTTTCAAAATTTTTATGTATTCTTAACAATTAAGGACAATAAAAAAATCCCTGCCCTCTGCTAACACTCTAATGTGCTAACATAAAGTGTACTTTAATATTATAAAAAAGTAAGAAAGGCAAA
Source organism: Mirounga leonina (assembly GCF_011800145.1). Lineage (NCBI taxonomy): Eukaryota > Metazoa > Chordata > Mammalia > Carnivora > Phocidae > Mirounga > Mirounga leonina. Next base: position 21,439,040 of record NW_023270807.1, on the reverse strand, counting down.
ATCTCCGAGTAAAAAAATACAAGCAGTCTTTCTCAAGAAAGCGCATCTTGCAATTATATTAATGCCTGTGCTTAAAATGATATACACATGCATAAGCATCTATCTATCCATCTATCAATTTATTGATCTATCTTTATTGTTGTATCATCATTACCATGGTTAATGTTTTGTTTATTTTGTCATAAAAACCTTGCCATGGACTGGTTCTAGACTGATAACCAGAATTTGGGTCCTGAGAAAGTGATATTTCGTACAAATTCTGAAAGGATGGGCATAATTTCATTGCAGAGGTATATTCCAAAAGAGTAATCCAAGAAGGAGGATCAGCAGGGTAAACACCCTCTGGCAAGAGAGAGTGTGGCCAGTTTGAGGAACTGAGAGCATGTGAACATGACTGAAAAAGACAGAGGCTGGTATAAGATGAAAATGTAGAACTGAGCCAGAAAAGAGAGCGAGGAGTCGGGGGGAGAGGTTGAAGGTGAAATTGTCAGAATGTTTTCTTCTCATTGACTGCTCATTTCCTGCACCACTAGCTACCTTTTCTAACCACTCTGGGAATTTGAATGGTGGGAGGTAGGGCAGTATATGGGATCCAGGAGTGTCCTCAAAAATTCATGTCCACTCAGAACCTCAGAATGCCTCTTTAGTTGGAAACAGGGTCCTTGTAGATGTACTTCATTGTAATGAGGTCATATTGGATAAATCTAATATGACCAGTATCCTTATTAAAGAAGAGAGATAGACACACAAGGGAGAAAGACGTGTGAGGAGGGAGGGAGTTATTGGAGGGATATATCTATAAACCAACACCAAGGATTACTGACAACCAGGAGAAGTTGGAAGAGGCAAAGAAGAATCCTCCCCCTACAGATTTTAGACCTCTAGCCTTCAAAACCATGTTGTGTGCATTGTTATAAACCACTCAGTTTGAGGTAATCTGTTATGGCAGCCTCAGGTAACTAATGTAGGGAAGTAAGAGCAGCAGGTTGCAAGTTTCTATGTACTTGCTTCCTATTCTCTGGGCCTACAGATATTCAGCATGGACGCTTTTCTTTTGTAAAGCACATCTGTGCATTATTTAGACATGCTGCTACTCTCCATCACCAGGGACCTCTCACTTACTATCTTGATGTAGGTGATGCTTTCACTTGTGGTTTCTTTCTTTTGTAGGCTCTAAGAAGCCCGGGGTGGTTTTAACTTGTACTGACTGTAGCCAGGTCACTGCTTAGGTAACCTTTGTGGGCGAGGCTCTAACACAGCTCAGCACACTGATGTTCCCCCCTCTGTGGCCCAGATCTGGTCTACGGAAAACCCTCAAAATATCTTTTGCTTTATATCAATTTCCGGGAATACAGGCCCATCTCAAATCAGCCACCTCCCTTTGCTCACCCTCAGAAGGGTTAGCCTGCAGTTTCTTGCTTTTACATTTTCTAGGTCATAGTAGAAGACCAGCCACTGCAACTCCCGGCTCTAAGGCATACATGACCATGTTCTCTGAGGGGGCTCCCTGAAATTCTTGTAATTAAGTTTGATGTTAGAGGCAGAAACCCTCCCCAGTTCTCTCCCCGGAAAAGAGGAGGAATTCACAACACACCAGCAGATCTTCCTACTTTGATCCTTGTCGATTCCTGAGGTGAAGGACTTATGGGATGTTTAACTTGTTTTTAGAAACCTCCTTTGAAAATTTTTATGTTTGTTTAGCACTTCTTGTTGATGTCTGATATCTGCCATTTTAAGGTGTTGGTTAAAACTTCCACCTTAACATCTTTGTACTTTTGATCCGTGTTTAATGCTTGCTTGTTGCTTAGACAGCTACTTCTGTGAGAGCAGACACTTTTTTTCTGACAAATGTATTCTTAGTACCAACCTAAAGGCCTAACTTATGGTAAAACAATAAATAAACTATTTATGATATGAATGGATGAATGCAATTATAGAATAAACATGTTTCCCTGGTGCTAAATTTTATTTTATTTATTTTTTAAAAAAGATTTAGTTATTTTAGAGAGAGAGAAAGAGAGAGTGTGTGTGAGTAGGGGGAGGAGCAGAGGGAGAGAATCTTTAAGCGGACTCCCTGCTGAGTGTGGAGCCTGTCCTGGGGCTCAATCCCATGACCCATGAGATCATGATCTGAGCCAAAGCTAAGAGTCGCATACTTGACTGACTGAGCCACCCAGGCGCCCCCCGGTACTAAATTTTAAAATAAAAATGTTATGTGATGTTTTAAATAGGGACATATTTAGAGATGGGACAGTATTTTCAACATTAGCATTATGGAAGTTCTAAGCTAACATTCTAAGCTTACTTTATACGCTATCCTTAGATTAAATTTTCTCAGGGAATGTATAGATGGCATGTCCCTTAGATTATCTTTTTTAAATAGCTTGTTTATTAGCTGCTTTTTAAAACAGAAAACAAATTTTGATACTAATTTCTTTGATGAGTAAAAAACATTGATATCTCTAGCTCTTCCCACCATCTTTCTGTGCCGCCATAATTGCATGTTTGTGCTGGCAGATGCTCTCCAGAGCATTAACAATGCCATACAGAGAGGACAACGCCTGGTTCTTATTAGGCCATGGTCCCGTTTCCAACTGTGTTGATGAAGCTTGGTTACATGGACGAATTTGGAATCATCGATAATCACTAGCTGGGAAAATTGTTGTGAACCTCATGGACAGGTTAAACAAGTGTGGAGTGATCAGCCCCAGATTTGATGCACAACTCAAAGATTTAGAAAAATGGCAGAATAATCTGCTCCTGTCCTGCCAATTTGGTTTTATGGTACTTACAACCTCACTGGCATCATGAAAACACACCAGAGGGAAAATCCTGGGATTCTTTTTCTAGGGATGTAATACATATGTGTGAATAAAATGCTTCAATTAAAAAAATTGTAAATATCTCTAGAGTTGATTGATGGCAGATCCATATTCTTTAGAAACTGGATTATCAAGTGATACATTCCAATATAAATGTTGACATACTGATACAAATAATTTTCCTAAATTAAAGGAAATATTACTCATGTAAGAATCAATTTGAATGCAATCTGTATCAAAATACCAAGAACATTTTTCACAGAACTGGAACAAATAAAATGAAAATGTGTATGGAACCACAAAAGACCCTGACTGGCCAAAGCAACCTTGAGGAAAAACAAAAAACCAAAAAACAAAGCTGGAGGTATCGCAATTTCAGATTTCAAGATATACTACAAAGCCATAGTAATCAAAACAGTATGGTTAACTGGTACGAAAATAGGCACATACATCAATGGAACAGAATAGAGAGCCCAGAAATAAACCTATGTTTATATGGTCAGTTTATGACAAAGGAAGCAAGAATATACAATGGGGCAATGACAATCTCTTCAATAAAGGATTTTGAGAAAACTGGATAGCTACGTGAAAAAGAGTGAAATTGGATCATTTTCTTATACCACACACAAAAATAAACTCAAAATTAAAGATCTAAATGTGAGACCTGAAACAATAAAAATCCTAGAAGAGAGCACAGGCAGGAAGCAAGGAAAACAAAAGCAAAAATAAACTATTGGGAATATATCAAAATAAGAAGCTTTTACGCAGCAAAAGAAACAATCAACAAAGCAAAAAGGCAACCTATTGAATGGGAGAAGATATTTGCAAATGATGAATCCAATAAGTGGTTAATACTTAGAATATAGAAAGAACTTATACCGCTCAACACCAAATAAACAATCTGATTAAAAAATGGACAGAGAACCTAAATAGGCATTTTTCCAAAGAAGATATAGAGATGGCCAATAGACACATAAAAGATGCTCAACATCACTTATCAGAGAAATGAAAATTAAAACCACAATGAGATACCTCCTCACACCTATCAAAATGGCTAAAATCAAAAATGCAAAAATTGCAAGTATTGGCAAGGATGTAAAAAAAAGGAACACTTGTACACTATTGGTGGGAATGTAAATTGGTAGAGCCACTGTGGAAAACAGTATGGAGGTTCCTCAAAAAATTAAAAATAGAATTACTATATGATCCAGTAATTCTACTACTGGGTATTTACCCAAAGAAAATGAAAACATTAATTCAAAAAGATATATGGACCCCTATGTTATTGTAGCATTATTTATAATAGCCAAGATAGGGAAGCAGCCCATATCCATTGATAGATGAATGGATAAGGAAGACGTGATGTTTGTGTGTGTATATATGTGTGTACATGTATACACACACACATATATATTTATATGCTGGAATATTATGTAGCCATAAAAAAGGGTGAGGTCATACCATTTATGATAACATAGATGGACTTAGAGTGTATTATGCTAGGTGAAATAAGTCAAACTAAGAAAGACAAATATCCTATGATTTTACTCATATGTGGAATCTAAAAAAAAAAAAAAACAAAAAAAACAAATGAAATAACAAACAAGCAGAATCAGATCTATAAATAGAACAAACTGATGGTGGCCAGAGAGATGGGGGATGGGCAAAATGGGTGAAGGGAAGTAAGAGGTATAGGATTTGAGTTCTAGAGTGAATAAATCACAAGAATAAAAGGCACAGCATAAGGAATATAGTCAATGGTATTGTAATATGGTGACAGATGGTAGCTACACTGTGGTGAGCATAACATATAAAGAAGTTGAATCACTATATTGTACGTCTGAAACTAATAGCATTGTATGTAACTAATGTATTAATTAATGTATTTAAACAAATGTATTAACTACTATGTAAAATTAATGCATTAACTATACTCAAAAAATTAAAAAAAAAAGAAACTATCTATTGCTACATAATAACCCCCAAATTTAGAAGCTTAAGACAACAAACATTTATTATTTTACACTTTCTGTGGGTCAAGAATGTTATTCCCGTGGCTCAAGACCTATCATGAGGCTGCAGCTGTTGGCGGTACCTGTGATATTGTCCAGTGGTTTGATGCGGATGGATAGAGGGGAGAGGATTGCTTCCAAGATCGTTCACGTGGCTGTGGATAGGCCTCAGAAGATCTACTTTCAAGTTCACTCATGTGGTTGCTAGTAGGCCTCAATTTCTCACCTCATAGACTGTCTGAATGTCCTCACAACAGCATGGCTGGTGTTTCACAAGAGAGAGCCAGAGAGTGAGAAAGAGAGAGCAGACCAGATGGAAGCTACTATCCTTTTTTAACCTAATATTGGAAGAAAGATCCAATTACTTCTGTATTTTACTCCTTAGAAGCAAGTCCATAAGTTCAACCCACACTGAAGATAGTGATTATTCAAGGGCATGAATACCAGGAAGCTATTTCTGAGGTTTGCCTATCACACTCATGAGGACCTAAAGCAGAAGCTAGAATTTTCACGAGCAATTCAGATTTCTCCATCATAGAATGTGTGAAACTTCTTAACTTCAGTAGGTTGAAAGGCACACTTACTATTTGGCAACTTGCACATAAAAGTTTTTCTATGATTATTTCAAGCAATATTTGAAAGTACTGTAGTGGTGGATACTAGGATAGTGTGTCTTGAAATCGGTTTATAAATATTACACTGAGACAAACACCTAAGTTTGTTGAAGAGAAAGCTGCCATAATGTTTTGCAGAGATATCCAATGCTTCATTTTCCTATATCTTCCTCTTTATTTTTTTGTAATATATATATAGGTAAGCTTCCTAGATCTTCTAGTTTAATTTTTCTTTCAGCTGTGTCCAGTTGGTTGTTTAAATCATTGATTTTTTTTTAATTTTGGTGATTATATTTTTTATTTCTATTAATTTATTTTTCAAATCTTCCTTTTTTTCCCCAATGTCCTGGTGTGTGTGTGTGTGTGTGTGTGTGCGTGTGTGTTTTAATTATGGTTTCTAGTTCTTCTGTTGTGTCCTTAACTATTTTAAGCATGGTTTTTAAAATAGTCTACTTCAGGTGATTTCATTACCTCCAGTTTTGGGATGTGTTCTACTACTTGTTGTTTTATTTGATGACTCCTGCTTATGTTAGAGCATTTATTTATATGGTTTGTAGTTTTTGATTTTAAACTTCTCTTCAATAAGAATTTTACCACCTATTGGAGTGATGTGGATCATAGGTTGTTGAAGGGATGCTATGTACTCAAAGCATGTACTCATGTTTGTTCAATTGGTTTAGGACTAGTTTTTAATTTGTAGACTTGAGGATTCTACTACCATCCTGAAAGGCTACCATGAAGTCTTTGGTTTTCATCTTTAAAAAAGAATTTCATTTTTTCCCCCTTAGATCCTCAGGCTAAATTAAATATCCTTGTTATTTCCCCAGACTTCCCCAGGTGTAGTGATGCTATTCCTCCCCTCTCCCATTCAGGAGTTACTCTTTGAGTCTTTTAGCTTTTTATAGGGATCTCAGGTTCTACATATAACCTCACAAAGTCCCAAGGGCACGTTCATATCCCAAATGGATATTTAATCTTCAGTCCTGAGAAATGAGGCTTTACCTGAGCCTGATAACCCCTTGAACATCTACTGTGTCACTTTACAAATCTCTGATTTTACATTTCTTCTTTGTTGCTGGCACCTAAGATTTTCTACATCTTTTATTTAAATTCATATGTATATATATATATATATGTATATATATATTTTTTCTTATTATCTTGACTCTATGTTATTTACTGTTATTCTACTTTTATAGCCTGAGGGGCGGTTTATCAGTAGAATCAACCATGTTGTGGGAACTGGACTGAAAAAAAATTGTAGAATTTGCTGTTCAACGAGTTCCTTTATTATCTTATTTATTAAGGGGCTGTCTATTCTCCCACTCTTAATTTTCCTTATTTTGTTTTGTCTGCATACTTAGACATCATAACTTCAGATCTTGCCCTAAATGAAATCTGTGTTTATATATAGCCCTTCGTTTCTTCTCACCCACCAATTACTCCCTGTATGTGTCTAGGCACCTACTGTATCATTTTTTTTTACCCTATAATTTAAAACTGTATACATAAAACACTTCTGGGGTGAGAAGGCATAAATCCTTCTAGCTGAAAGAAATGCAATTAGTGCTTTGGGGAATTAGAGTGTGTCATTGCAAAATCCTGTTCTGTAAGGTAGTGGTGTGGTTTGGTATAAAGAGAAGTAATAGAAATGTTCACAACAGAGCCCTAGGATATAAAAGTCCCTTTGTTTTTCATTATGAGGTCATTACCCGCCCTTCTTTACAAAATAAACAGGAAGAATTGTTTCCAGGTACTAAAGTTCAAGAGTTTGGGGACAGACTTGCAAAATGAAAACTGAAATACTTAAAAGAACTACAATTGAGAAACAAAAATTTAAAGATGGATACTTTCATATCAACAGAGATAGGATTACTATTTCTAAAAGCTGCAAGTATGTCTAAATATTTTCATTGAAAAACCCTACAGTAAACGTCTGCAACTTTACAATTTAAGTAACCAAAAGGTGGCAGTGTTCCATTTGGTTTCCTTTGGAACCTCATTTGCTGAGGTATAATTTAGACATGTATTCTGCCTCTAATTTGCTTTTAAAACAATATTAAGTAATATTGCTATTATCACATGTGCCAAAAAATAATTATGATTGAGAAGACAAATATTTTTGACAATAGGAGCTTGAAAGGAGTAATTGTATAGAACACTTTAATTTGAACAGCTCCAAAAGAGACATTTTCAAAATTAGTATATGGGTGTTTCACATCTAAGATATTTTATCTGTTGTTAGATTATCTCTTCAGTGTTCTACTATGTCTTGACTACTGATTGATATGTTTCATAACACTTTGCAAGCATTGAATTATTTTCAGGTCTCACTAGTAAATGAGGAAACAATGTGGGTTTTGTGTTCATAGCAGATAATATATTTTCATCAGTACGACTAAAAGTTTTCTTCAGGGAGCAAACAAATATTTATGGCCATTGATGAGTAGGTTGGAAATCGATACAAATATATCCTTAAACTGGTGGTATTACAATGAAAGCTAAAATAAATGACTGAAAAAGATTTCAATCCCCAATTTTAAATCTGTTCCAAAATCTTAAATGAAAGCTTACTTGAGGCAAAAATTCTCTTTTACAAGTATATCCTGGCAAGAACTGACCTAACAGTCAATTATTATAAACAAAGTCCAGGTTTCTTAATTAAAATACAAAATACTGGCTCGCCTGCTTAGCCTGAGAGAAGTTATGTCTTGAGGAGACTGCAATTATGGTGGCGCCTTCTAGTGCCACTGATGGTCAGGGCCTGTCAGTGTTTGTATAAAACCCCATTTTTTTTTTTTTTTTTAGCTTTGCAACAGTGCTGGGGATTGTTACTTCATTAGCTAAAAACTGGCACCAAAATTCTAAAACAGAAGTTGAGGGATTTTGTTTTGAGTTTGGTCTGAACACCAAAAGAGTTTCATTTTTATTCTCATACATGTGGGAAAAAGTAAAGTCTTCCATTTATTCTGGTTACATTTTTGGACTTGGGGATTTTATCTCCATCGGCCTACTGTATATAAAAGTCAGAATTGGCTATATTTGGCGAATAACACTAAATACAAATTAGTGAACCGTTCATGGCACTTTTAATTTTAAAACAACTTTTACAGAAAGCCTTTATGTGTTTGAATGATAACTCTTTTTAGCTGGTGAACCAAAATTTGTTTTTATGACTGATTTTATCAAAATGAATAAAAATTGATTTTTCAGTTATCTGTGTTAGTGGCAGGGACTTTTTAAAGGGGTTTATTCATTCCTTTAAACCTCCTTTACCACCTAACCTGGGAAAAAAGTCTAGGATAGAACAGTTTGACGAGTTTTTTGTTTTTGTTTTTAAGATTTTTAATTTTTTTTATTAGAGAGCACAAGCAGGGGGAGGGGCAGGCAGAGGGAGAGGAAGAAGCAAGCTCCCTGCTCAGCAGGGAGCCCCATGTGGGTCTTGAGTCCGGGATCACTACCTGAGCCGAAGGCAGACGCTTAACCATCTGAGCCACCCAGGCGCTCCAGATTTGACGAATTTTAATTTCATCTTTTGTAGTCCCTTACCGTCCAATGGAAAGAATGAAAATGACAATAAAACTGTCTCCAGTTGGGCCAGTGAGAGGAAGAGAAAGAGTCATGAACTGATCGTTAGATCTTAGGCTTATATTACGGTTGTTTATTTCCACATGGTATTCTCAAGGCATCTGTAATAACGTGAAAAAGTAAAACTGTATCTTATGTATTATGGTTCATCTGGTGCTCTTGGCTAGTGTTGTTATAGGTCACATCGGCATAAGAAAACGTCCTCTGGGAGATCAGCATTTTGACCTTTTGTGATTTAAACTGCAGGAAGTATTTTGTTGAGTTGTGTTATCAACGTAGTAACAGTTTGTATGGACCAATCACAATCATGGCTACATTTCTTAGACTTTAATACTTTATTGGTAAAGTAATGAGCTATGTGAATACTTACTAATGTTTCTTTAAAAGTGGGTGTTGTTTAGCTACAGGTAAATGCTTAGTAAATATGTTTTAAACAAATGAATGAGCATTCACTCTCTTGGGCATCTATCTGTCAAACACTGTACTCGGCAGGGGAATATAAGGATACATAAAAAGAAAAGTCCTGTCCTCTAGGAATTGGTCGCTAAATGGTGAAATCTAGTGGTACCTGACGTTTGTTATGTGCCAGGCCCGATGTTAAGTCTTTACATTTATTAACTCATTTAACCTCATAAAATCTTGTGTGGAAGGAACTGTTATTGTCCCCATTTTAAAGATTGAAAAACTGAGGTAGAGCATGGTTACATAGCTACGAAATCGTGAAGCCAGCATTTACATTCAGTCTGGTTCCTGAACATAGGCTCTTAGTCACTGTTTTATCTTGCCTCTCCAATTATAACATATTGATTCTTTCCCCCAAACGTGCTAGTTGAAGATCAGTCCTAGGATGTGTTTTATAAAATAGCAATCATCTCCTTAAATAAGTGACTCCATGGTAAAATTTGTTTGGAAAATACTGTGTACTACCACCATTGCCATTAAAATATCTTTATTTATTCTAAATGTGTAGTAGCAAGCTAAATCCTTTGGACAGTCTCTCTGTAAAGGTATAAAAATTGTTCAGTATTCCTCTTAATGACAGTGTTCTGAATAATAAATCTGCCAAATGCTATCATAACAATTGCTTTGTACTTATGGAAGAATATTCATACACTGTGTCATTTAAGAATCATAACAATATTCTAGAATACATATTATTATTATCCCAGTGTTTTTCTTTTGTTGTTGTTGTTGTTTTTTAGAGGGGCATCAGCAGAGGGAGAGGGAAAGAGAGAATCTTAAGCAGCCTCCATGTCTAGTACCAAGCCTGATGTGGGGCTCGATCTCATGACACTGAGATCATGACCTGAGCTGAAATCAAAAGTCAGATGCCTAACCAACTGAGCCCCCTGGGTGCCCAGTATCCCACTTTAAAAAAAAAAAAAGATTTTATTTCTTTATTTGAGAGAGCGAGAGAGAGTGAGAGAACACAAGCAGAGGAATCGGCAGAGGGAGAGGGAGAAGCAGGTTCTCCGCTGAGCAGGGAGCCCAACACAGCGCTCAGTCCCAGGACCCCAGGATCATGACCTGAGCCAAAGGCAGCCGCTTAATGACTGAGCCACCCAGGCGCCCTATCCCACTTTTTTAAGATGAAGAAACTGAGAAGAGGTGTCCTTTCTCATGAGTAACAAAGTAGGCAGAACCAGAATTACTGCTTGAAACCACTCTGATGCAAAATCTAATGCTCTACATCGTGAAGAGTAAATGTCTCCATTGCGGAACGCATTTTTATAGGCGTGATTATATGCTTTGGACCATCCTTTTTCCTAGGCTTTTTCCTAGGTCATATGTTGCTTACTTGAGTCAAAGCTGAGCAAGCTAACTCTTCCTCTCTTTTCACTCAACGAATGCAGATGTGGACTACCTGCTTAATGCTAATGGAAAACCTCAGCATAGATGTGCATTTAAAATGTTCTTCCTTAAAAAAAAAATAAATGAAAATAAAATGCTCTCCCTTGTACAGTGGAGGAACAGTTAGTTAATCAAACTTATTTTTCTGCCACTACAGTGGGATACCATAGATTTGAGATGGACTGATAAAATAAGGAAGAAATACCAGTAGGGAGAGACATGCTTATGTTCTTCAAGATGTTAGTAGATTATGCATAAAAATAACAGCATAAAATCCCTGGCTTTGTCTAACTTTGTCTATCTGGAGACCTAATAACCATCTTTTGGGTAATAATCTTTTCATGATAATTTTTAAGGGACTAAACAAGAATACAGACACTGAGTCTCAGTTTATCAATGTGGACCAACCAATGGAGAAGCTTACAGGAATCTAAATTCTACTGTGCCATGTGCTTATGATAATAAGTTACGGAACACACTGATTTTTATGAAGCAGTTTCTCATATAGTCTTTCATTTTAATGGGTCCAACAACCCCATGTGAGGTATTTTTCGCCCTATTTCACAGATGATGAAACTTAGATTCAGAAAAGTAACTCCTTCCTGTTACTCTCTAGTTGTATGATTCCAAAGTGACTTTTCCACGGTTATTCAGACAGTAAGTGGCAAAACCAAGATATAAATCTAGTTTCCTGGTTGACGTTCTTTGAGTACACGTTACGTGATAAGGTGTAGTGAGTACCCACTAGAAGATTCAAGCATCTAAATGACATAGGGATACTTGCAAAGAAAATAGTATACATATTATAGGGCAATGAGTTACAAGCTGATGCCCCATGATTTTACTGATTTTATCCTAAGTGATTCTGATTCAGTATATATAGATGGTTCAATAATTACATTTGGTAGAGGAAGCACACCAGCGTATTTTTGGGCTTATAGTTGTAGAATCAAGCACCCATTAACGTCTGTAGATTTAGAACGGATAAAGCTCAGAATACCGAACTGCTTCCAAGTTCCATGGAAGTAAGTTTTACCACCTAGAGAGCACTTGAAAACTTGACCAGTTGTGAATGTTGACATTTGTACCATTCTGTGTAAGGGACATTATCAGATTGGTCTTTGTCCAATGAGTCTTTCTCACTGATTTAAGAAGCATGTTTGAAAATATATGTAAATGAGTAGCATACCTACATATGAGGAATTCCTGGATTACATTAGAAATTGTAGATGATTTGGTTTAACTTTATTTACTTAAAAATGGTTGGAAGATAACATACAATTGATAAGCATCATTTCTAGAGTAATTTCTGGAAGTCTTAAAAGATATTTTAGAAGACAGTATTGAGTGGTACTGCATATTGGATTAGAGCCTCCTATTTAGAGAACTGTGTCTCATTTTCAGAATATAAAAATGTTGAGAGTAAAATGTTCATACTTTGGACTCAAGGTGATTATCCAGTATGCTAGGTGTGGACTAGCATCTGGATATAATTTCAGTTACAGGTTAGGTTATTTTTTTGTACTTTCAATATAAGGCTGCATATCTCATTAAAATTCAGAGTTATTGTTATTTTTTGGCCATGAGTATTAAAAAGTTATGAATGTTTCAAAAGGATTTGTATCTGCATCTGAAAACACCAATCTTGTGTTGAGTTGATAAGCCACAATATTTGCATCCATTTCCACAGAAGCAGTTTAAGCATAAAATGCATTTATCAGATGGAGAAAGTACTATTATACTGCAATTTGATGCTATCATTGCCTTGCTAATAAACATGCAGCGACAGAAAATGCAACTGTTCCAGGAGGAGGAAGAAAGAACGGGAGATTAGGAAGGGGGTGGTAGGATTACCCTGAAGGAAGAGAGGTGATGAAAGGTGAGAGATAAAGAAAACAGTTACACACTTGAAGAGAGTTCTAGATAAGAGAACTAGGAGGATAGGCTTTTAAAAATGGAGACACAGATAAAGAGTTTATTGTAAAATGGAGAAACAAAGATATCAAGAGAATGCAAGGTTTAAGAAGCGAAAATCAATTGCATTTAAATAGAGAAAGTAACGGGGGAACGAAACAGAAAGGCGATCCAGTGCAAGAGGGAGCTTCAGAGATACACACGCACGTCTGAGGCATGTGCGCCCAAGCACGCATGCGCATGCGCGCCCAAGCACGCATGCGCATGCGCCCAAGCACGCATGCGCATGCGCCCAAGCACGCATGCGCATGCGCCCAAGCACGCATGCGCATGCGC
>NW_023270807.1:21295958-21425893 GCF_011800145.1 Mirounga leonina | reverse complement strand
CGCCCAAGCACGCATGCGCATGCGCCCAAGCACGCATGCGCATGCGCACAAACACACGTACGCCTCGAAAAACCAAGGGGGTAGGAACGCTTCAGAACTGAACATATCCAGTGTAGGCAGGAAAGCCACCTGTTAGGTGAGCTCAGGTGACTATTTTAGTTGAATTTAAAGAGTTATGTTGTTGTTCACATTTTATATTATAGCCCAAGAAAGAGCTGCATGCATAGAAGAGCAAAGAGGACTGTGTGATCCCAGATGCCCCCTGGAAGAATATATTCTTACTCGTTTCGTAATACAACAGCATTTTCTGTACTAGAGATTGAATTTTAAGCACATTGTTCAAATACAAATATCTAAGGAAATTGTTCTAGAAACAACTGATCACTAAATTGGCCAGAGCAGGGATGGTGTGTTATTATTGTTGCAGTAGGTGCTGAATAAGCTGTATTTCGTGTATAGTGGATACACGTGGTTTCGTGGATGCAAGCATTGTGTATTTGTTTAAGGGGTTTATTACCATGAAAGCCTAGCAGCAATCAAGGAGAAATCAAGGGTCTTGTTCTAATTTGGAAACACTATTATGACACTGACACATACTCTTGTTATGTGTCTAATGGTTTAGATGTTTCTGAGACTATTTGCTGGCGGTTAACTCTGGCTATATATTAATCAGTACTAAAAAATTCTGGCGTCTGGGACTGTCCTCAAGAGTTATGATTTAATTAGTCTTTGGTGTGGCCCAGTATTTCTTAAAAATTCTAAAAATTCTACCTGCTCCCCATTTGTGATTGTAATGTACAACTTGATCTGAGAACCTTTGCTTTAGAGGCATTTTATATGTTTATAACTTGCATATTGATAATGATTGTCTATCATCCTCATTATTAGTTATATTTCCTCAGCATGTTATGTCTTAGGAAAAAGAGTTCATATCCTCTCATGTTACGGAATATTAATGGGTTTTGGATGACAGATGCACACATTTTTTTTTTTTTTTCTGTTGCTAAGGGACAATTTTTGTGATATAGTTGGGGTTAATTTATTAGGCTCTAAATTTATCCTAAACCTTTTGATGAGGATCCTATGAAATATTCTCTGTTTCCTGGGGCAAAGAAAAAGATGTTATGGAAAAATAGAGACATTTATTTAAAAGCATTGCAGATAATAGTAAATATGCTATCGAGGTAATTTTCTTTTAGGTAATTTTTAAATTTCCTTCAGATTATCTTATTTGGACATACCATGACTAGTGCCATTTATATATTTTATTTTCCACTGAGGGCTGATTTGCTTTTCATGGGGATTATTGGGGTAAATTAGCAGTTTGTGCTCTTCCTTGAACTTTAACAGTCCTATAGATTTTGCATCGGTCAGTATGTTGGTGAAGTTTTTCATCTGCAAAAGTGTAAACTATGGAAAGTATGAATTTAGAAACTTTTACTTTGGTACTCTCCAATTTGTCTTATCCAGTACCTTTTCCCCATGTCCAGGCATTTTCAGATCTCACTTCATCCCCGTGTCTCCTGCGGATCTCAACTCTGTATATACCCGCTTGAGCCTTAGCCGGGGTGGTGTTAATTGTTAATGGTCACTTTCAGGGCCTCTTGCGTTATAATATAGGCCATAAACACAGCACCAAAAAACCCCAAAACAAGACAAATAAGGCATTACAATTCAAAAGAATGAGGTATTAATTGACAGGGACAAAAGCTGCTCGTTTGGGTCTAGAACCACATTAATTCACTAGGCAAAACCTAACCAGCTCTCCCTGTAATGATAGACCAAGGTATTTTGCAATTACTAATGTGATTCACTGCATGATGCTTTTCCTTCTAAGTCATTATGATTGTCTAGTATTGACAGAAGTTTGTACTTTATAACTGGGATAAGGCATGTAATAAGCAAATTTCTCCATGGGAGTAGTAACCTTTAGTATATTAGGCGAGCCTACCTACTAAGAGATACAGTGATTGGTCAGCTAATGTGCCTAATGAATCCTTATTCCTATGTTTCCAGAGAGCACTGTCTTTTAAAAAAAAACACAAAACAAAACTCTGGAATATTGTTCATCTTTGTTAAAAAATACGTTGTGTGACCAGTATTGAGTGGCTAATATGTACTGTTTGACATTGGTGAACAAAATAAACTAAGCCCCTACTTTTATGTAGCTTTCATTCTAGCTAATCTCTCTCAAAAAAAGTAGAAATAGCTTGATTAATAACCATAGTTAAATAATTTTATGCTATTAAATCAATCAAAATGATAATATATGATTATAAACTCTGTGGGGACAAGAACCTTTTTTGAAATTTTTGATAATATCTGAAGATATAGCACATAGTAGTCGGATGGTAGGCATTTAATAAATATTCATCAAATGAATAAATAATTCCAAATGGTAGGTTATTGTGAATGAGCTTTTAAAATTATAAATTGCTCTACCAATGAAGACATTCTTTTGTGGTTAACTACATAACTGCTTAATGGTCACACGCCTAACTATTTAAAATATTCTGTCATTTGGTTGATGGATAAAACATCTAACCTAATACTCTGACCAATTGTTCTCAAGTCAGTCAGTTGGAGTCTGTTTGTCACATACAGTCGTTAGGCGTTTCATCAGTAGTGTTTGATTCATAATGGTTAAATGTTGGTTTGTTCTCCCTTAAGTAACTATTAGAAAACCTACTCTCATGAAATGATAAAAAACCACCTTAGGAATGTGTAATAATACAAAGCATACTGAAAAATCTTCTTTTCACTTCAAAATATTCACTAATGTCACCATTCATTAAAAATAATACCAAATATTAAAAGTTTTTGGTGACCGTATTTTATTTTTAATTTCCAAGTTTTCCTTAAAAGATATTTCTTAGACAAAAAAGTGTAGGTTGACCATGACTGCAACCCCTTTCAGGTTACTGCAGCAAATCTAAGGCAGATGGGGGTAGTGTAACACCACTCAGCCTTCCTTTGGACCATGCTATGCACACCATATTCTCTCTTTTATCTGTGCTATGTTTTTGGCTCAAAAGGAGTGAGCCGAAGGCAGTTTAATATCACAGAAGCTGCTCTGTTCTGCACATGTGTGTGTGTGTATTCCCCAAGAAGATTCTAGAAGGGGATGTTTTCCCCGAATTCTCCTGTTGCTTCCAGCCTTTCCAATCTCCTCAGTGATCTCCTCTCCACCCTTTCCCCTCACTCCCTCCAACGGGATCCAAGATAGCTTCTGCTTAAGAATTTTATGATTGCATGAACAGTATTTTGGACTATTTTCCAAACTTGAGAGATAATTTAGGAATGCAGATACCATGTATATTGGATATCTGTCTTTCATTGCAGTCATGTCTTTCACTGAGGAACTTTTGTTTCAAGGAGAAACCAACAAAGAAACCATAAGTGAAATAGAAAGACCCTTCCAGACAAAACAGATTTACAAATGCTTCAATTTTCTTTTGAGCAAGTTTCTTTTGAAAGGCTATCTATTACATGTAGTTGGTTTACATATTCGTGGACTAAATGTGTCAAATTTTAGTGAAGGAAAGAGAAAATGAACAGAAAGAATGACAGTTGGAGAAGTACCTCTTACCTGGATTCAATTGTCTCTGTACCGCTCCCCCCCAGCCCAGAAGGTCACTTCCATTATATAGCCCAGGCAAATATTACATTATGAGAGGTAGGTTTTTATGCAGGCTTCTCTTCTTGAAATGTAATTATATTTAGGAACAATTCTTGAGATGCTCTGGGTGTTTCTCCGGTCCCAACTTCTCTCTCAGCATATATTTATTCAGTATGTTCAATGACTTATACAACTTTTAAATACATGCTCTGAAATTTGGAATGTTTATACTCTGCAGTTGCAGATGCTTTATCTTTCAAATTGCTCTCATGTATATAAATACAAATCTACCTGGGAATCCAAATTATGTAGTAAAATACACTTAATTGAAAATGAATCTGACTTTTCATTTGGTGGTTAGCATTTCCCCTTTATTCCTGGCAAGTTTTTTTCTTCTTTATTTTCTTCCTCTCATTGCACATGTTGATCCTTTTGAAAAATGAGTGTTTGCCAAATCGAGTCTGAGTTGGAAGGGAAGGTGGGGGAGGGTGGATACTAAAAAATCTGACCAGAAATATTGGCAACTTATTTCCAACATAGAGGTAAGCTATATGCCTGGTTAAGCAGTTAAATTACAATGACACTGATTGATATTATAAATGAGGCTTTGGGAAAATGAGTTTTTGAGACTCGTGACACCTAGACTCATTTTTATTTTTCATTTGTATCTTAGGGAAAAAAAAAAGTCAGCACGTGTGGAAGATAATAAACGTCGTTTCTTCCTCTAGCGTGGCCAATTTTTACTTGTAACTTTATGCTGTACTCTAGAGACATGAAGCATATTCAGAACCTTGATAATTTATTTGAAGAAATGTAAAGAAAAACTGTAGTAGGCTTTAGTTGGGATTGGTTTTGTAAACGCAGAGAAAAAACTTTTTGTTTTTGTTTTTTTTTGTCTCAAAGTGCTTGATCTGAATCCACAGCATTGACCAAAAAGTTCTAAGTTTGGTTTGGATATGAAATAAACAACTTCAAGAATTTTAATGGTTTAAACCATTTCTTACTGAAATGCTATTCCTTCACTTACTAACAACCTGCACTATTGCTATTCATGTGATATCTCTTTTATAGAGGTGTTCGTGTATGTCAGTACTTGGGTCTGCCACTGTGTAGCCTACATAGCTCTAATAAAGAATCTTCAGGAGGGCAAATCTTAAACAGCATTATCAAGTTTTAGGGCAGTGAGTTTGTATAAGAAAAATGAGGCACACAATAAAATTCAGCCAACCCTTTCAGTATCTTGCCTTCACCAATAAACTGAAGACTTGTGAAAAATATGGCTTTGCTTTAGACACTCAGAGGAAATATTTAAAAAGAAATTAAACAAGAAACCAGGCGCCTCTAGGTAGAGTAAAAGAAAAACATTAAAATTTCATAATAGTTCTAGAATTTGCTCGATAAATCTACACTGGTATCAGAATAATATCCCAGACAATGAAAGTACTGTGAGCCCTAAGGTTAAGTGAGAGCTTGTAAGGAAAATTATAGCTGCACAAAAACATTGTAGACTTCCAAATTTTAAAGGCATTAAACATTAAGGATAAACACGTACTTTGCTCATTTCCTTGGATTAAGTATGGTATTTTAGAAAGGTGTGCACTCTCCCCATTATTCCCATCAAATTTTGAAAATGCAAATTTCAATTTGCATGTAGTCATAGAGAATATTTGACTTGTGTTTATTTGCATGGGTTAAAACAAACCAAAGTACTGAGTATAACTTATGGGAAAAATCTAATTTGTACGTCTGTTTACATTTCAACTGAAATGACTTAAAAGTTAAGAATCATGACACTGTATCTTAGGGTATTTATTTTTCAACCGTAACTGACTTAATGAGAGAAATAGAAATATATTTTTCTGTTTAAAATTTTTGTATATAAAGATCATTAAAGCTGGGCTATCTCATCACCATTATTAAATTACTATAACTACTGCTTTGGGAGCTAGAATATATTTACTGGTGATTACTTCTCTACTGTATTTTATTCTAAAAAGATCTGGCTGTCATTAAGAAACAACAAATTAACCTCAATTTACAACTCTTCCTTCTATTTTTTTAAGAAGTAAATTTTAATAACTCATAAAAGCTAGAAATAACCTCAAATGTAGAACTGAGATATACGTTAATTTAGCCACAACCTGAGACTTACTATAGAAGTGTATTAAATGTGTACTCTGCAAAGAAAGATCTAAAAGAGTACTATATAAAACCGGTGGCAAAATTTTCAGTGTGCTGCTTGTAAACTGGCTCCCCCCCCCCCCCAGGACTTCTATGCTCCATGCACTGTGCTCTGTTAGATGCGTGGCTATAAAGTTGTGAAAAGGAAGGCTTTTCTGGTAGCAAAAGGGTTAAGTTCTTTTTGCTTTACCAGTTTCAAATTACAATGAGAAGCCTCTTCTTTCCCAGCAGGGTTGTGCTTACATTACTCTTTAGATCTCCCTTGAAGAGGGCTGGTATATTTGTGCCTGCTGGAGGTGGAATTAACAGTTAGAAGGAGAAAGGGAGTGAATGAACTTACAGGAAGGTTTTCAAGTAAATTCAGGGAAACACATTTACTTGAATAGTACAACCTTGAGTCTTATTTTACACTAAGACGACACAAAAGACGTTAAAGTTATCACCAAGCTGCCGGACCAATATATATTCCAACACCAAGGTGCAGATCAGCATAGATCTGTGATTCAGAAATCAGGATTTGTCTTGGAAAGAGCTCAAGGGTTGAGAAGAACTCAAGAGCAAGTGAAGATAACTTTGGGAACTACAGTTTATCAGAAGATCAACTTTCGTTGATTCAAATACCAAAGGCCTGATTAGCATCAATCCATATAGGAATGCATAGGTCATCTGATCAAATACTATTAGCCTTCTTCTGCTACATCAATGCAGGAAAAACTCTTACCAACTGTGGATAATTGGAAATCCAAGTTTCAGCTTTCTTAGAAATAACTACTCTTGACATATTCCCAAATATTTAAAATAGGACAGGAAAAATCAGTGAGGATGTTATGTTCAGAAATGTCACTGTCATGAAGAATAGGTAAATTTGTTTTTTCAGCTACTGGGAAAGCATACCTCCTAGGAACTTAGATTTTTTTTTTTTTTTTTTAAGAGGACAAGAAGGACTAAAAATATCAACTTCTGCTTTTGGACAAAAATGCATCTGACTATATTTCTACTTAGGAGTATTGTGGGTTTCCTCTGGAGCTGCTGGGTTCTAGTGGGTTATGCAAAAGGAGGTTTGGGAGACAATCATGTTCACTCCAGTTTTATTTATAGAAGACTACGGAACCACGAAAGACGGGAAATACAGAGGGAAATTCTCTCTATCTTGGGTTTGCCTCATAGACCCAGACCATTTTCACCTGGAAAGCAAGCTTCCTCTGCACCTCTCTTTATGCTGGACCTATACAATGCTATGGCCAATGAAGAAAATCCCGAAGAGTCGGAATACTCAGTGAGGGCATCCCTGGCAGGAGAGACCAGAGGAGCAAGAAAAGGATACCCAGCCTCTCCCAATGGGTACACTCGTCGCATACAGTTATCTCGAACGACTCCTCTGACCACCCAGAGCCCACCTCTAGCCAGCCTACAGGATACCAACTTTCTGAATGATGCTGACATGGTCATGAGCTTTGTCAATTTAGGTATGTTGTTCTTTTATTTGTTAAACTGTGTTATTACTAAGTGGAAGTTTTTCTAATAGTAAAGTAGCTGCCTGGTAGGTGGTCGTGTTTATATAAAGTCATTTTCTATAACTCTCTTCTCTAGCTTCTGTTTCCTTTCTTTCATTGATACAATGTAAGATTTTGCTTTAGGCAACAAAGTCATACACACAGGTACATATATTTAATTTTTTAAATATAAAAAGCTAAAATTAACACTTACGGTTGGGTAGTTTTGGGTCCTTTTAGATCTTGTTAAAATTTCAGTCTTGCTTTAGTGTATGAATAAACAGGCAATAGTCTACAAAAAAAAAGGAAAATTTATGAGGATAGTTGTGCTATGGGCAAAAAAATAATAATACAAATAAAAAAGAAACATTTGCAGATTGAAAACTAAAGTGACTTTCTGAAACATTTTTTTGTTAGCAACTTAACAAACATGTAAGTATACGTTTATATGCTACCTAAAAACTCTCATTTGGGCGAGTCAGCTACTGTGAAAATATCAACGTGCAATTAACTGAGATAAAATAATGCTGTAAAAGATTACTATCAAAGATTTTCAGGGAGAGATTCTGAAACTGTGAAAAATATTTTGGAAAAGAAGCTTCAAACTAACATTTCTTAACTTCTTAATAATGAAAAGATATCATACCCATTTGATTATTTCCAGAAGCAAGAGAAATATAAAGCATGCTATAATGGTCTTTACTTATGCAAGAAATTTTCCTTTTCCTTTAAGATAAGAAATGAATTGAAAAATTCTTTGATGAGCAGCATTATTAGAGAATAATTTTTTTAAATTATATTTTACTCAATGCTGGTCCTTTCATGGTAGTTTGTTTTAAAATATTGACAATATCAAATGATAAATTAGTGCCCAATATTTCATCTCTCAAAAATATTAAGGAGTTACCAATTTAAAGAGACTTCACAAGGGCTGTAGTTTTAAAAAATGTTTTAGTAGAGGCTAAAGATGAAAATTCACTATCTTCAGACATTCAAAAAATAACGGTATATAGTTAGCTTTGAAGACAAATTTTATGAACAAATTTAATCAGCTTGAAAGAATTAGAAACATTTTAATGTAAGAACTTTCAAAACTTTGTTTGAAAACTGCAATCTGCTTTGACTTAAAATTGACATGTTTTATTATACTTAATTAAAAACTTCCTTGTATAATATCTCAAAGAAAATAGTATTTGAAAAGTCAGATAGCAACAAATTCAAGTACATGAATGCTTTTATAAAACATGTTGCTTAATATGCCCTGCTCATTTGCTCTTAGCAATCACAGCATGAAGGATAAGGTGCTTAATAAATCATATTTCATGTTGCTAGAGACAAAGCTCTCATTATTAAGTTTTAGTAAGTCATCATTGGTTGCCCTAATCAGGTGTCCTGGAGGCGTTTTCTTCTACATATAATTAACAGGTTTCATTTGGAACTTTCAAGCCATTAAAATATGGCTTAGTTCTAAATTAGTTTGATTGCTTTTTCCTAGTATAAGTGGTATGCTATGTGGCTCATGGCATATTTTACTTTGTTGCAGTTTCTAAAGCATTATTCAATAATTTAAAGGAGTTTTAATATTCTAATAGAAGAATTTCAATCTAGCATGGATTTACATATGCATAAAATAAATCACTGAAAAAATTAGTTCAGGTCACCTAAAATCTAACAGGGCAGAATGTGTTACGTACTTTAAAAAACAATAACTCAGTCATGAATCTGTTCTAAAATATATATTTTATTGAAATCAAATATTTTGATCATTCACAAAAGAAATATATTTGTTTTAGAAAGGAATTAAGTATGATTTTTGAATCTGTGTGCCATTGCTTTTTATACATTTACACAAAAAAAAGAAAGCCAAAAACAATAATAAACAGTTTTATTCAGTGACTTCTAGGACTGTTTTTATCATTAAAGAATACTTACATTTTTAAATCAATGAAATTTTGGTTGTATTGTTTGGATTATACCAACAAAGCAGTTTACTAACTATACCATGAAGCACAATTATTCATTTTACTCTAGAGAAACAATATCAGATATAAGCTTTAGGAGATATTTATTTTTATCATGCTTGAACTGCTGAATAGTGATTTATCCTCATTAACGAATCATATTATTTTTTCTTTATTTAATAATTCCAAACTAAATGTCTCATGTGAAATTACTGACAAATTGATTCTGATACTGAGTTTTTCCAAGTAGTCTCTGAGGAAAATTGAACCACAATTTTTTTTTATCCTTCGACCTTGCCTTCTAATATATCCAAAGCTTACAACCAATCACTACTTAGTAAAAGGCTTTAACTTCTGTATTTCTTCCATAATAAAATAAGTCAAAGCAGACTTAGAATAAGGTAAAAGTGTAATATCATGATTAACTGCACTAAGAATTTCAGTGGTTCTTAATGTATCATTCATTAACAAATAGTATTTTTTTAAATGTTCTTATAAGACTCAGGAGGATTTTATTTATTTATTTATTTTAGTGTCTTAAAAGATATGTATATAGTGGGGACTAAGGGCAAATGATCAAATTAGCAACAGGCAAGGGATTTGTATTGAGGAAGTCACCTGGATATTTAAATATGTGAAAAGAATCTGTTGACAGTTCCCATAATAAGCTTAATTACATTAAAAGGATATGGTAGCATCCTTTATATTAATGCAAAGATGTGTCATTTTCAGGTCAAATGATGGATTTTCTTTATCTTATCATTCAGAAAGACATTTTTTCTAACATTAGTTTTGCTCATCAAGAATTAAATTAATTTAAACTCCGAATCATTTAACAAAATATCTATTTTTAAAAATTTCAGATGAGATTAATTTTTTGTTCATAAATGAAAAATAGATGAGTATTTCCTAAAAAAAAAATAAAATGTGAATAAATTGTCTTAAGACCCATGTAAACAACTAAACATGAAAACAAGTGATTTGTGCACTTTGAAGAGACAAATATTAATTATTGTGTGAAGAGAAACTTTCCACTCTATTGGATTCATTATTTTTAGGCCAATTTTTGTCAGTCTCCTAGTGTCCAGCTCTTACAGGTTGACTCTCCTGCTTTGTCCCTAAAACTGTTGACCATCCCAGGCATCTTTGCTCAGTCAATACCATGTTATTTTGTTGAGAACAAAAATATCTTTCTGGTAAATCTTTTCTTTTTTAGCCATCTTTTTCAAAAATATTAAGGGTTAGTTTATATATCAGATATCTATGCAAATAAAAGGGAAGATTAGGGAACTTGCTTGCAATTTTTAAGTAAATCTTCTGTTTACATTAAGATAAACACGTGGTGTATTTCTAAGATCTTTTAGTTAGAAAGCACTTTTGTTTGATTACTTGGCAATAGTACAATTAAAATGATACAACATTGTAGATGTTTTAGAGGAAAGTACAAAAAACAGTGAACACAGGAAATTTACTTTCATAGTATTCCTTGTCTACATGTATTTCTCTGGGAAAGACAAACATTGGGTTTTTTTTAATGGTTTCTCATCATTCTCATCAAGTTGGCTTGGAGTCAAAAACTTCTTAGATATATTTCAAGAACATGCATTAATTCTAAAGCATGAAAGTACATGAAGGTGATGCCTAGATTTTTTCATATTTTATAACAGCATATTTAGCACGTTAAGATAGGAAATAGAAAAAAAAATACTTTCAAAACTTTAAATTAAACCCTTCTCCTCTTACTTCCCCAAATCATCAAACTCTCCTGGTACTAGATGAAAAAAATGCTTATGTTCTCAGTTGACAGGTTTGAAAGACATCATTGATATTTATTGTTGCTTTTGGCTGACTCAAGTGCCCAGTAGAGAGGAATTTATACACAGATCTACCTAAAGATGCCTATCTGTGTAGTCTCTCCAACAGGGTTATTAACACTTGTGTAACATAAACTTACCTGTAAACACATGCAAGATTTTTTTGGGGGGGGGCAGTGATAGGAAAGGAGACAAGATGCTCTAAAACCATTATAGTACATATTCATGGATATGCCTGGAATAACAAATGCTGATATTGGGTAAGACAATATTTCTTTAACACCTTTAACTTTCGAAGAGAAAATAAGTTGCTGAGGGTGGAAATCTTTTTACTCTCTTCTTCAACAACCCTTGGCGTTCATGAATGTGACCCAAGGGATTCTTGTTCTTTAAAGCCACATTATTGTCAAATGATGGGCATGGCTACAGCGATAACTATAATCATGTAGTTTAATTAAAAGCTTTTTGCTCATCTTAATGGTCACTCACAAATAGCCAGTTGTAAAAGTTTATTCAGAAGTAACAGCTGGAACTGTGAAGGTATGATAATATAAACTCAGAGGGCTTAGGGCTGCCTCACCCACCACCTCCAGTTCCCTCCTTTCATTCTTCCATTTTTTCAATATTGCCTCCCTCTCCCACTTCCTCCCCTCACATTACTTGGCCTTTCCTCTTTAGTTTGATGGTCTCTCTACCTCCAGGCTTTCTTGGCACCCCTCTCCTTACTGTCCCCACCCCTTCCTGGGGTCCGCCTTTGGTCCTTGTTTCTTCATAGCTGGAGGCTGAGATTAGCTGAAAATCAATTAGTTACAGCTTGATCATTTAGGTACAGTCTCCTGTTTCTCTGAAGTTGAGAAGGAAAAGGTTATGATGTGCCAATTGCAGCCTCCACCCATCAGGAGAAAAGCTCCCCAGGGCATCAGAACTTCTCTGGCTGTTGCCATCCCCTGGAATTGTTTCTCCACCATCCCATTCTTCTTTGCCTCCTCACCTCTCCCTGAGGATCCCATTGACAGAACTTAATTGTTTTTGCCTTCCCTATTTTATTACATAATTAAAATTTAAAAGGGGAAATTTAAAGGAAAGTAAGAAAAAAAAAAGAACTGCAACACTGAACAAAAATAACACTAAGAAAAAATGCAATCCTCTGTTAGTTTATAAAACACTTTAGCTTACCTTATTTTTATTTCACACTCATGTCACATCTGTGAAGAGATTATTTCCTTTTTTTTAAGTTGAGAAGAGAGGATGAGGGAGGATAAAAAGAACAAGAGCAGAGAACAATGAGGATGAGACAGAAAAAGAAATAAAATATATATTTTAAAAAAGGCCCTTGGAAGAAAGAAAATGAATCAAATGAGTCATCCGAGGCTGGTCTTTGGGTGTGCAGGTAGAGGATGTGTTGGGAAATCCTCAGTCTACCTCATACTGACACAGCAGCTAATTCCACATCCCAACCACATCAGCTCCAGGGGAAAACCCTTTCATCCTTCCACACTAAAATACCAAAGTGGGGAAAAGGGAGGGGGGCTGTGTGTGTGTGTGTGTACAAGGAGCGTACAGACGGGCTACTCACATTTACAGTCATAAATAATGTAGTGGCTCAGCTTGAAAAAACCACAGGTTAAAGGAAGAGGCTTCCCTGACACACAGAGAGGGGCTGAGATCAGAGAAGCCACTGAAAGGGTTGGAGCCAAACAATGAATCCCTTGTTCTAACTCATATTTATGAGTGCTTCTTTGCACCTTAAGTTCATATTTTATTGGCTGGACTGTGGGGTTTCCCCATTTGCTCATCTCTTAAAATAATACCCTTGGCTGAGATATCCTTTAAAATGTACCAGTCAGCCCTGACAAATGGCTCCTTTATTTGGGGAAAAGGAGACCTGTTGTGATTTTTGATGCCAGATTGGGATGTGTAAGATCCAGTTGTGGATCTTAAAGTTGTGAGAGGAAGGTAAAAATAATAATTGGAGTATTTACCTGCCTTTCTCAGAGATGTCTTACCCATAAGAGTCCATGTAATCGCTGGTCACCCCTGACTTGTAGGAGTCTTGTCTAAATGATTGTGGTAAAATTATACCTAAGAAATTGGAAACAAAATCTATTAAAGTGTGTAATGTTTAATATGAAGGAAAAAAAAAAAACCCATCTCTGATTAGTCAGAAGGATCTCTAGTGGTTTGGGGAGAAAGGAAAATGACAACAACCCTCCATAACCAAGGAGAGGAAGGTAGTGAGTTGTGTAAACATTACATAAAAGTTAAAAACCAAGACCTTGTATGATTTTAAATAATTTGGTTGGTATAGAGACTGAACTAGGGTATGTGCTATTTTATAATTTCTAAGATGGTGAAGATCCCTGTCTTCGTGATGATGTGGCCTTTCATTTTTCTTTTTATGAGCAGCAAAGCGTTGGTCCTTGCAGTAGAAGAAACAACTGTATTTTAGAAATAAGTGAATCTCATTAAATTAACTCTTAGATACTGTGTTTATTTAACTTCTTTCTGGAAGTAAATAACTTTTATTGTTCTTGCCGTTTCCCAGCTTCCCCGGAGTTGTTAGGAATAAAGAAAATAGTTTGAGAAAGGCAAGATAAACAGATGCAAGTCTCATTTCGATTTTATTCAGAACTAAGAGACAGGTCAAAATCAAAAGATTAACATTTACAAACACCGTCAGCTATTCTTACACTGTATGATATGAGGAAATCAGTTTTATTTGCTCTGCACAGGTTTTCTGTCCCTATTGTAACTTTGTGATTAGCCTTCCTATGTAGGAGACACTGTTATTGCTAGTCCTGAGTCCATGGTATATTACTGCTCACGTGGCTTTAAGGTTTAATTATAGATTCAACCTGATTGTGTTCCTTTCTGTTTCCATGGCAGAAGCAGAGTAGTATAGAAGAAGCCAGAATGCCTGGATTGGAATCTCATATCCTACACTTTCTAGCAATGTGACCTTGGGCAAGTTACTTAAATTCTCCCTGTGCCCCTGGTCCCTTATCTAAAAAATGCCAATAATAAGCCTGTCTTCCTCATTGGGTGTGGAGAGGATGAAATGAGTGAATATGCATATAAATTTAAGAACAGCAGTTGGGACATAGTGAGCCCTCAGCAAATAGCTGATATTGTTACTAGCGTTGCACGTATCCAAAGGCTGCACTGCATCAGCAAGAGTGGCTAAATAGTTTGTGGGGCCTCTTGTTCAAAAATTATCAAGAATTCCAACCTAGAGGAAGCAGAGTATAAGCTCAAGCATGAGGTCCTTCTGAGTGCAGGGCCTTTGCAACTGCCCAGGTCACACACCAGAGAAGCCAGCCCTATGTATTTGATTACATGTTGTGACAGCAGGAACCATGCCCTATTCATCCCCTTTTTATCCCCAGGGGTGTATCAGTGTCTCAGAAGGAAAGAGACATAGCATGTGCAAGCTGAATCATCTGAGGAGAGTTTACCTAATGTTGTAAGGTTTATGATGTCCTCGGCAGAGCTTTCTGGCAAAACGGGATAATGCAGCACCTGGAAGAGCAGAGGAGCCTTCCTTCAGTACTTCTGGGCAGGGAACAGAAACAGTTACCAGAAAACTCAGAGGAGAGCTGCATGGGGAAGGTATTCTGACAGGAACTGTGGCTTTTGTGAGAGAGATGCCATGCAGCCAACCCCTAAATACTCAGCAGGGAGGGCAACCAAGGACTAAATACTCAGCCCCTACTTTTCTGCCATGTTCCCTTTGGCACCGAAAGCCACAGGGCAATGGAGCCTATGGTGGAGCTCATGAAAGTCCGCTTCCTGGTGCTGAGAGCAGAGGAGAGAAAGGTGGAGAGTGGATCTTGAGGCACAAACTGAAGATATTTGGCACAAATGGATAAATGAATATTAGGTGTTTAGTCAATGGAAATTCTAGAATCACTTCAGTTTCAGTGCAAGTTAATTATATGTCTGTATGTATATGTATGTGCACACATATGTTAACCTTCTTTGTCCTGCTAATTTATTATAAAATTCAAGAGATAATCATGATTTAGTGTGGGAGTTAATAACTTCACAAGTTAGTGAAGTGACAAAATAGGCATTACATGCTGAAAAAATTCTTAGATTGTATATGGATCAGTAATTTCATGTGCCATATTAAAACTATTTTAGAGCAAACTGAAATTAACAACAAAAAAACAAAAGTCTGGGGAGAAGTAGCACTTGCAGATCCCAGGACAAACAGTGGACTACAATTGCCAACCAGAAAACTCAGTGTAGAAAGCACTAGCACATGCAAATATGCAGGGCAAATGCCAAGAGCAGTCTATTTTTTCAATCTTTAGGTCTGCTTGTTCTCAATCCTGTCTTTCTTCCTGAAAAGACCCATGACTACATGTTAAAGCGTTTTGAATTCTGAGTGGAATCAGACGTCTCCTCCACAGTTAATGTTGCAGGCAGAAACAGGATGAGGCAAATTGGGATTATTGTTGTTCTTTGCTACCCGTCCTTTCCTCGGGCAGTGTTCTTGTGACTCAGCGAGGCAGAATTTACTGGAGGAGCAGGTATGGCTGCAGTTTACTTCTCATGAATAACCAACTGCTAAGCCTTGAGGTCCAGAGCCTTACCCCCACTGCCCTTGAATCACACACAAGCACACAGGAGAAGGGCCCCTTTCCAGTATCGTCTATGTTCCCCTTCAAAGTGCTAAGCGTGGTAATTTTAACCTGATTTTACATCTGTAATTATCACAAGCAGCAGAAGAGAGGGTTCAACTTGGAAACTGTGTAGGTTCCTCTACAAATAACCTTGATGCAGGCACTGAAGACGCATTTAGTGGGGAAGAAGGAAGGTCTGGTTGGCAATTAAATCGCCTTTATGGTTCATGTCTTGTAGAAGTTTTCTGTGCTCAGAGGGAAGAGGGATTATTTAGTTCTTTGACTATCTCAGTAAGGTGTAAGCATAGGGCTTTTCGGATACCAGCTTTGCATACAGCTGCATATCCTTGAGCAAACTGTGTCCCTTTACTGGAACTGTTGCCTTCCTCTGTCAAGTGGAGATCCTAATACAGAATTGTCCTCAAAGAGGTAAGGTTAAAGACCGTAAACCTTCATGAGAGAAGTGCTCAATTCACAGCCACCACTCCTTCGACAACTGCTTCTACTAGAATAGAATCTATGGCGTTCTTGTGTCGGAGTGGATCGACACCCAGTCCTCCAGTCTTTGACAAGTAAATCCTTGCTGAAATTGCGGAACATTATGCACATGACTTTTCCTCTACCCAGAAGAAAATGAACCCTTGAATTTCCCTGACTCTGTCTCAGAGTTGGGCTATTGGTGGCTTATATTCCCTCATCAGGGTGTCCTGGGGAAAAAAAAAAACAGTCCTCGACAGAGCCTATAGGTAACTGTGGGGCTTCCCTTTGGGCGCCCAGGGGCAGCAGTTTCTGTAATGTACCGCTGAAAGGTGCCTTTCATGTTACCTTAGTTCCAGATATTACCTGTTCTATTTCCTTGTTTGTTATGGGGAAGGGCACACTGATTGCAGGCCAAAGTAATAATATACAATTAGAAAATATTTGGTTGCCAAGGTATAGGCACTCTCTAAAAGACCCTTTGAAAGAAGGAAAAAAGTCTCGCGGAGTTTTAAGGCTTATTTTCATAAGTCAACTGATTTTTTTAGTTTTAATTTTTTAAAAAGTTGATTTATGATGAAAATCTTAGTGAATAAGCTCCTGACCTCTAAATAGAAAAGCTGCTCTGTTCAAATGATCACGGAATCCAGGAAATTTTTGTATTGTGTGTAACTCAAATCGTGTTTGAATGTATGTTTTTCTAATTTGTGGCAGTTCTTATTACTATTTGTATTATCATTATAACTTTGGTTCTATTTAATACCATTTAGCCTTAAGTATTTTGACTTTCCTAGACTGGGCTGTTTTTTGTTTTGTTTTGTTTTTGCAGATGACAGTCACATTTTTTTATTACTTTTCTTGAATTGCTTTCTGTTACAATATTTTGAAGCAGGATGGGAACTTACGGCTTTGATCTGAAAAGTTGAACAAGAGGCATACATGTTTACAGTATCCATATTGTAAAGCCATCACATTGACTTTTGATATTTTATAATACATTGAGCGGGAAAATATGAATTTACTGGGTTTTTTTCATGATTTGATAGCATGCTGAAAGATTATCTTGGCTAAATATTTCATTGTGTTGAGTAAAGTTCTTAAAATAAAATATGGATTCTAACTATATATATATATATAGACCTATTCAAATCAACATGTAAGATGTTTCTCTTCTGCATTGCTGTGTCAAAGCAGTTATCATTCTACTGTTATCAATTACTTTGAGGAAGAACTTACCCAAATTAAGCAAATCATTATCATTCTGTTGTGTGTGCCTGTGATACATTTAAAGTATAGGACATTGTCACATACATATCATTTAAATTATGGTCTAGTTGTAGCAGTAGTAATTAAAGCAACGAAAGCAACAATAAACATAATCCCTATGCCAGAAACTGGACTGAGCAATTTGCATACATTAGTCAATTAATTTGCATCTCAATTGTATGCATAAATATTTTTCTTCTCCTATTTTGTTGATGTGAAAATTGAGACGTGATCAGAGATTCAATAACTTACAAAGGTTACCCAACTGGTAAATGGCAGAATCTGTACTGGAACCGTGATCTGTCTGGCTACTATTCTTTAGCTTGGTAATCTACTTTCGAAAAATGTGTAATTTTTAATTGCAGTGACGATAATGGTTTATACTTCTGGAAAGTATCTTTATGTACCTTACGTGGTTTTATCTGCATCGCTTCAGTGTCTAGCACTCGTGGAAGTAGATATGATTCCACAGTCTACAGCTCTGAAAACTAGAGCTCTGAAAGGTCATTCATTCAGTCATTTGACAAATAGAAGCTGATTACCTACTAGGGACCAGGCACTGTGCGAAAGACTGTGCCTGTTTTACTGCCAACATCACAAGGCAAGAGAAGCGAGGTCTAGGCCCAGAATCCCTGGTTCTTGTGCCAGGATTTTTTTGCTCAATGTCACATACTTTGAAAAAATCCACACAAAAATTCCAGCACCATGTACAATTAAAAGCACTCACCAGCATTATTTGCAAGAATGTGTTTTGTTATTTAAGTAACCAGGTACAATGAACCTTCTGGGTATAGGGAAAATATTTTTCAAACCTCAATCCCTTTAAATGAATTTAAAATAAATAAATAAGAGCCCATTACCAGCAAACAGAACCTTAGGAAGACTGTTAGTCCAAAAGGCAAAGAACAAAGGTAGAACCACACTTCAGCAAAGCTTAGGGGCTCTTTGAGAAACCTGTGTTTGTAGCTGTGGGGTTTTTTATTCGTATGGAGGTTCCAGTGATTTTAAAGGTAGTATCTAAAAGCACTGTTTGCTTACTGCACATTCCAGAGCATACGTTTGGCTTAAACACTCATTGTTTATTTGTGTTGTACTGAGGAAAGAAGGGCAAAATGTCATACACTTTTTCAAAACGAAGTTGTTTGATCTGGCCTTCATCTCAACCCCTGACCTTACCTCACTTCTTCATTCGTGTGCTAACAAGGTTGTGTCCAGTGTTTACTTTGTTACTGTACACACTGAACATGATGTGGATTCGAGTGATACTCCGAGTCAGTGGAGACACATTTTATAAGGTCAAAACTGGTAGAGTGTTCCAAGAATTGGTATAAAGACCTCTTTGATTAGGTTACTTTGAATCTACTCAGGATATTAGGCATTAGGCAATTATTGCTTCACGTTTGAAGTGACTGTGGGGGAAAATGGCCTAATATTTTACTAGTAGGTTACTCTTCACCATCAGGCTGCTGTGCCTGGGGAGTAAATATTTTCACAAAACACAAATCCAAGTCTGCTGACCCGCCATCACTGTTATTATCAATCCAGATAATACCAGATTCTCCAAGTGAAATACTAAGAAGAGGAAAAGCACTCAAGACAGATCATGGTTTCTGCTCTCCTTGGAATTTGCTGTCTCCCATAGGTAGCATGTATCCAGTGCTCATGAAGCACAGGACGGGGCGCTATCAGCCTTTCAAGTGTTCACTCATTTAACTCTCACAAAATGATCCATTCAGAGATGAGGAAAGTGAGACCCAGTGATGTTACACCTTGTAAGAGGAGGAACTGGATTCAGAGTCCAAGCTCTTCACTGCTGTGCCGGGTTGCCTTTGTGAATGCAGTTGGGAAGGCTGTGATTGGGACATTGCTTAACCTCTTTGTAAAGTTCTATGTATTTCCCCATCACTTCTTGTACTGAAATATTTTCACTTCATTAGCCATTCTTCATATTTTAGGGAAAAATTGCTAAATAGTGAGCTTACCAAGAGTCTTATCCCTGGAGTTGGGCTCTTACAGGCCTTCCTCTGAACTGGGAGGCCGTGGCCTTTTGAAGAAGGCAAATATTCACACTACTCACAGGCAGAGGGGCAGGAAGCTCTTTGCAGACACCAACGGTACCGACCCGGGGGCCCTGCAACCAGCTGAGGGAAGGAAAAGTAATCTGTGTTGATTCCCAACTTCAAAAGATAGACTTGACATGAAGAGGAGTAACGTTTAGCAAAATGGAAGAGCGGCAGAACATCGAAGTTACAAACAGTAAAAGACCTCAAAAGCTGAGGTTGGAGATTGGAGCAAACCAATAGTGGTTGATTTGGATGCTGG
Organism: Mirounga leonina; assembly: GCF_011800145.1. NCBI lineage: Eukaryota > Metazoa > Chordata > Mammalia > Carnivora > Phocidae > Mirounga > Mirounga leonina. Next base: position 21,406,132 of record NW_023270807.1, on the reverse strand, counting down.
GCAGCTCCCAACTTGCTGGCCAGTATTGAGGCCCCTCAAGCATGCTGTCCTGTAGCCTCGGACGAATATCCTTGGCCTACCTAATTATTGGCCGGAGAATGTCATGAGAAATCTGCTAAAGTGGAAGTTTGGGCTGCAGGACCCCCTACAACCTACAGATTAGGAAATTCCTCTTGCTGTAGGTAGAACTCTGGCCTCAGCTTCATCCAACTCGTTATAGCTGACATCTCCTCTGTGTTCTACACAACATTGGACCCTCCACATCTCATACATATCTCTTGATCTGTAGCAGCTATAACCCTCTCTCTGGCATGTGTAAAATGAGCTCCTTTCACATAGCTCACTCATTTCCCCCGTATCACGGGAAAGCTAAATATATTCTTTCAGCTCCTTGGGTGTATTATGAATTAGAGGCTAAGGCCTTGGGATAATTAATTTTTTTTTCCAAAAGGAAATATTTTGGGGTTGACAACATTTCTCAAAGCAAAATGATGAAGTTCTTGAAGACAATTCATTTTCAGCTCTACTCAGCAATCATTCCAAGCAAGGAAAGTCAAGAGGAACTATAAAAAGCAGATATCATAGCTAACATATCAACCTGTACCTAAACTCCTGAGCATTAATCTCTGCTTTGCAAAGCAAGCCAAGAGTTAGCTGCAGACTAAAGATGAGCCTTTAGGATGTCACCTGCTACTTTGTAACAATTCCGTTTCTTTATCTCTTTCTCTATTTGCCTTTACCTAACCACACCTACACAATCTAAGGATTGTAATATAAGAAATATCAATAGTATCAGTATTTGATTTTTAATTATTTAGACTGATTACTTAGGAAGACATATGATAAAATTATTGCTTATGAATAGGTCAAAATCATATTTAATTTTAATTCAACTTTCATTGACACATAATAATTAAAGCACATGCTAAGTCATAATTACTTAAATCTCTTGGGCACTTCAATCACAATCCGAATTTCCTAAAGTGTACTTTTTTTTTTTAAAGATTTATTTACTTGACAGAGCATGCGCGTAAGTGGGGGAGGGGCAGAGGGAGAGAATCCTCAAGCAGACTCGCCGCTCTGCCCGGAGCCCCATGCCCGGCTGGATCTCACCACCCATGAAATCATGACCTGAGCCAAAATTAAGAGTCTGCTGCTTAACTGACTGAGCCACGCAGGTGGCCCTCCTAAGTGTATTTCATTGAGAGCATTGCCACGTCTTCTTAAGAGTTGTTATCTGAAATTTTATAGTCAAATAAATTTGGATTGTGCTGAGAGACAGTAATTGAATTGATTTTGATATTTCCAAGAGGAAACGTCTCAGTATCTTTATTATGCTGATGAGCATTGTGAATCTCTGCAAAGATTATGAACCATATGCTCATATGGTTTCACATGCACATTGCACTCTGAGACTCACCTAACTGAGCACCAAGGGTGCCTAGAATTAAGGAGAACTCACTCTGAGAAATACTCTTCCATGTGGAAATACTAGTTTATAAAAGCCATTTTGGAGATCAAGCAGAGCATTAAGATCATATAATTTATTGACACTGTGGTTACTTTATATCCAAATTGAAAAAAAAGCAAGAAAAACATTTTAATTCCACTGTCTAGAACCAACCATTGTTCATACTTTTATATATATTTCCTTCTATACTTTAAAAATACATCTTTTTCGTCAGGTTGAACAATGTTTATATAATGTGTTGTACTCTTTATTCTTAATTTTTTTTTTTGCCATTTAAGTATCACTAATATACAATGTTATATTAGTTTCAGGTATAGGATATGGTGATTGACAATTCTATTACATTATGCAATGCTCACTACAATAAGTGCAGTTACTTTCTGTCAACATACATAGTTATTACAATATTATTGACTGTGTTCCCTGTGCTATATTTTTCATCTCCCTTGACTTGGTTATTTTATAACTGGTAGCTTGTACATCTTAATCCCCTCACCTATTTCACCTATCCCCCCACACCTCTCTTCTTTGGCAACCACCAATTTGTTTTCTATATTTTTGAATCTGTTTGTTTTGTTTTTTAGATTCCACATAAGTGAAATCATATGGTATTTGTCTTTCTCTGTCTTATTTCACTTAGCAAAATACCCTCTAGGCCTAGCCATGTTGTCATAAGTAGCAAGATCTCATTCTTTTGTGTGGCTGAGTAATATAGCACATCTTCTTTATCCATTCATCTGTCGATGGACACTTAGGTTGCTTCCATATCTTGGCTATTGTAAATAATGCTGCAATGAACATAGGAGAGCGTATATCTTTTTGAATTAGTGTTTGCATTTTCTTTGAATAAGTACCTAGTGTGGAACTACTGGATCATTTGGTGTTTTCATTTTTAATTTTTGGGGGAACCTCCATACTGTTTTCCATAGTAGTTACACCAATTTACATTCCCACCAACAGAGCACCAGGGTTCCCTTTTCTCAACATCCTCACCAATAGGTTTTATTCCTTGTCTTTTTGATACTAGCCATTCTGACAGGTGTGAGATGATACCTCATTGTGGTTTTGATTTGCATTTCCCTGATGCTGAGTGATGTTGATCATCTTTTCATATATCTGTTGGCCATCTGTAGGTCTTCTTTGGAAAAATGTCTGTGCAGGTCGTCTGCCCATTTTTATTTGGATTATTTGTGGTTTTTTGGTGTTGAGTTGTATAAATTCTTTACATATTTTATTTTTTTATTATGTTCAGTTACATATTTTAGATGTTAACCTCTTATTGGATAAATCATTTGCAAATCTCTTCTCCCATTTTGTAGGTTGCCTTTTTGTTTTCTGGATGGTTTCCATAGCTGTGTAAAACATTTTTATTTCGGTTAAGTCCCAATAGTTTATTTTTGGTTTTGTTTCCCTTGCCTGAGGAAACATATTCATAAATATGTTCCTAAGGCTGATGTCCAAGAGACTACTGCGTATGTTTTCTTTTAGGAGTTTTATGGTTTCAGGTCTCACATTTTAGATCTTTAATTAATTTTGAGTTTATTTTTGTGTATAGTGTTAGAAAATGGTCCAGTTTCATTCTTTTGCATGTAGCTGTCCAGTTTTCCCAGAGCCATTTATTGAACAGACTGTCTTTTTCACGTTGTATATTCTTGCCTCTTTTGTCATAGATTAATTGACCAAATAGGCATGGATTTATTTCTGGGCCCTTAGTTTTTCTTGATTTTTTAGTATATGATTTTTCTCATTTGTTCATTTGCTCTTTATGAGCACATTTTTGATGACAAATATGATTTCACCTCAATAATTCACCATTTATATAAACATTCTTTTATTACAGGGCATGCAATTTTTCCAGTTTTTACTATCATATATTCTGTTGCAATGTTTATCTGTATATATAAGTTTTGTAGACATTGCTACACTTTCTGATCATTTCCTTAAAATATGTTCTTAGAAAATGAATCATTCAAATGAAAAGTACTATGATTTTTTAAATCTCCTGAAATATATCACTAAGTTGTGTTTTAGCAAACTTATTTTTTTAATACGTGCACCAGCAAGTAAATGCTAATGTTATTTTATCAAACTGAAACCTAAATTAAATATGATATATTTACACTCTTAATAATCTAAAACTTATGTTTTTTTAAAATTTGTATTTCTTCTGAGATTGATTTTTTATATGTCTGTTAGCCACTTATATTTTCTCTTTGGGAAGTTTTATGCTATTTTTGTTCATTTTTTTTAAATTTGCCTTATTTCATGGTTGCTTATGCTTAGAAATCCCTCCTGTGACAGGATATTTAATAATTATTCACCTTTTCCCCATTTTTATGCTTGATTTCTTACTTTTCCCCTAACTGGTCTTTTGCATATAACAGTCACATAAAAACATTTTCAAATACTTAAGAGTTTGTAAAATATATCTCCCACATTCCATTTTAGAAAGAATTGCTCGAAGGCATGCCATGGTAGATTACTGAAATAGAAATTAAGAAGAATGGGGAATTCATGGTCTTCGAGGAGACACAGTTTAAGAATTAAAATCAGCTGAGCAAATGGATTTGATCTAAATAAACTTATGCCCAAACGCTCTGTAATTTAATTATAAAACATGCAGACACATATGACCTAAGAACAATTGGAATGCTGAAGTGTCCTAAGTATCTCATAGATTATACTACATTAAAGGTCCATTTTTGGGATTGAAGGGAATGAGTACTAAGTACGTGCACATATTATGTTTTAATGCAACAGCAATTGCCAACATTTGGCCACAAATTACATCCCCAGTTTAGTATCCAAGTTTGATTTTTTTTATTATGTTAATCACCATACATGACATCATTAGTTTTTGATTAAAGAGGGCACGTTCTGCATGGAGCACTGGGTGTTATACGCAAATAATGAATCATGGAACACTACACCAAGTTTGATTTTTGAGTCTAAGCCTTCGTTGCTTAGAAGAAGCCCAAGATATTTCAGAATCACTTTTTTTTTTGTCATCTGTGGTTATTTAAATGATCTCAATAATTGTGGTATATTCACAACCCAATTTCATCATCTTAACCTCTTTCGCACCTTCCAGGTTGAGAGCGACATCTGAGGTTATGGAAAAGTCCCAGGGTACATCTGTGTATTTGTTAGAGCTAAATCTGGTCTCTAAATCAGGTTTCTTCATTATATGTGTTCATCATTTTATCAACCTCTCTTAGCTTTGAAAAGTTTTCAATCATACATGATTACTTTCTGAGTTTCGATACTGTAACATGATGTAGCTTTTAAAAGACATTTCAGAAACAGAGATCCAAAATTAGATATGATAGTGTGCTAACTGCAATAGTAACTCGACTGAAGTCACAATCGAATAATTAGATAAATTCTGAATCAAAGAATAAAGTGTCTGAGACCTGTGCAAGTGGAAGAAAGCAGGGGTCAGAATTTTATGATAGCAAGTCTAGAATTCCAGGGAAAATGAATGACATGGAAAGAACCAGTCACTATGATCACAAACTCTAAAACTCAACCAAGCTTCAGCACTGTTCTTTATATGGAAAGTGAGAAATCAAAATGCATAAAACATCCAATTCTGGAAGTATGAGTAAAAGTTGGTAGAAACAAAATTGTAATATGAACTCTTACCACACATTTAAAACTGCATAGTAGAGCACACACACAAATGTAATGATAGACCTGAATGATGTAATTAATAAAGTTGAATTAATTGACATATCTCAAGGATTGCACTTTGAAATATATTGACATGTGTCAGATGGTGTAAAGATACAATTTTTTGAGATTCCATGAAATGTTTAGATAAATCGCTAATCACATGATATATAAATTTTAAAATATAAAAGTTATGGATATCCAGAAGCGCATAAAACTATGTTCAGCATCAGTTATTAGGAAAATGCTAATTAAAACTGCAGTAAGATGCCACTACATGTCCTAGAAATGGCTAAGATGGAAAAAGGAAAAAAATAAAAACTCAAAACACCAACCAGTGCTGGCAAAGATATAGAGCTCTCATAAATTGTTGGTAAGAATGCAAAATGATACAGGCACTTTAAAAAAATCGTGAGTTTCTTGTATATTACACATACACTTGCCATTGTGACCCAGAAATCTCACTTCTAGATATTTACCCTAGAGCAATATTATCTTAGGTCACACAAAAACCTGTACATAAATGCTTAGAGAAGCTCTAGTCATAATTACCCAAAGCAGAAAGAATTAATTGTCCTTCAATAGCTGAATGGTTAAACAAATAGTGGTATATCCATTCAATGAAATTCACAACAATAAAAAGGAGAGAACTATTGATATATACTAAAACAGTTAAATCTAAAATACATTTTGCTAAGTGAGACATATCAGACCCCATAGGCTACATGTTGTATGATTTCCTTATATGAAATTCTGGATAAAGCAAAACTCTGGAGATGGGGAAGAGATGAGTGTTTGCCATGGATTAAAGGTAGGCAAGGAATTGACTACTAATGGAGCTGCAAAGCAGTGATGGAACCATTCTGTATTTTGATTGTGGCGGCAGTCATAGAACTCTGCGTTTGCCAAAAGCCATAGACCCACTAGCATGTTTTCTTTGTAAAAGTAAATTACAGGGGACTCCTGGTTGCCTCGGTCTGTAGAGCATGAGACTCTTGATCCTGAGTTCAAGTCCCATATTGGGTATAGAGCTTACTTAAAAATCGCAAAGAGGTAGGCATTTCATATGTTATATTTTATAATTAAATATTCATAAAATATAGAATAACTTTTCAAAAAATAAATCTTTGGGCTAAATTAAGAGAGAAGTTAGATGTTTAAGGAATAAGATTTAGAAAATGCCATAATACATGAAAACTTATCAAAACATAACAGTGGTTGCCAGAGCTAAACTCTGTGATGAATTCATGCCTTCAGAGCTTGTGTCCTAAAAGAAAAAATGGAAATAAATATAGATAAATAAATTAAGCATTCTAGAGGTACCTGGGTGGCTCAGTCATGATCCCAGTGTCTTGAGTTGGAGCCCCATGTTGGTCTCCCTGCTCAGCGAGGAGTCTGCTTCTCCCTCTCCTTCTACCCCTACTCCTGCTCTCTCTCTCGCTCACTCTCTCTCAAAGAAATAAAATCTATAAAAAAAAATTAAGCATTCTATTCAGTATACCCCATAAATCCTAAAAGGGTGACATACAGAAATAAAAACAAAATTTACCGAATGAGAAAACAAACTGTAGAAGTAATTCATCTAAGAGCTGTTAATTCAGAAGACCAAATAATCAACAAGCTTCTGGCAAATATTCGCAAAATAGTAAGAAAAGAAAATACAAAGAGAAATGATATATAATTATAAATATTGATTTAACACTTTATAGATTACTACATTAACTCTATGCTAATAAGCTGAAAATCTTAATGAGATACCTCAGCAATTGAGAAACATGAATAAGTAAAGAACATTGGTAATTATTAAAAGTTTGATCGAAACATTATTTTTTCAAAGTTTTGAAGTTTTGTCATTTGTGGAGGGGTGAAAAAAAGTGAAATAAAAAGTGAATGCTGCATAAACTGGCCCAGAATGCTAAAAACATGGCTACCTAGAAATTTTTAATAAATTAGCACACTTGGATAAGAAAATAGGAAAAAGAGATCATTTACTGCATGGCAGAAATCTTAATTAAAATTACTTGCAAATCAAATTTGAAAATCCTGTGGCAAAATCTTAATTAAAGTACTTGCAACATGAAATTAAATGTAACTTCAAATAGTCATTTATCTTTACCAGTTTAGCTTGATCCTAGAAATGAAAGGATGATTCAGTATCAGGGAATCTGTGAATTCAGTAAATTACATAATCTTAGTTGATGGCGTACCTAGAATACTAGACACTCAGAATAGATCATTTTAACATCTTGCTTCTCTATGCGACAAATTATTTTCAATAATAATCTTGAAATTAATCCAGTAAAATAAAACCACAAAAATATAGTAAAACTTTTTTTATTGAATGACATATATATACACATATTCATATATATGTATGTTTGCCAATAAAATAATTTAAGATTACAGTATAAGAAAAGCGGTACTAAATTAACATTTGTAAATCATATTAATGCATTTTTTGAAATGAAAATAAAAATACTGACCAATATCAACATATTGGTCAAAGACATGGGAAATAACATTAGAGTTTCTGTTTTCAAGCCTTCTGCAAATGATTTTTTTAAAAAACTATATTTATGTTTGGCAGTAGTATAGTTATTTTTGTCAATTTGTTTTCACTCCTACTTGATCAAAGAATAATTTTTATAAATTTTAATTTTGAGAAGTTACATTTCGTACAGCAACAGATACGCAAATAGTTAAGGAAAGTCATAAACGTATGGTTAAATCTATTTTGAGATTCACAAAAATCCTGTTTTACTTTTCTAGAAATTGCAGCTCTATCTATCTGTGTTTCCTTGGATTACTTCTTCTAGTGGCTTTCAAATGTTGTCATATTTGAAATTTTTCTGCTGAAATATTTTCACCAGAAAATTCGTAATAAAATTCTGTTGTATTTGGTAAAAACTTCTGAAGCTCATAATGGTTCAAAATTGTTTGAGCTTGCTGTGGGTGCTATTTGTGTCACTGAGTCATGTGGCATTACATATTTCTGCATTTAAGCAGATTAGGTATAAATAATGAAAGCATAGTGATTGTAAAGGAAAAATATAACTGAACTTAAATTCTTACCCATGTGCATCGGTGTTGACTATCTAACCAACAGTTCTCCATATTAACCTCCACATAATACAGTGTTTATTAAGGGATAGATAATAAAAAATGTGCTAATTTGAAGCTTACATACATATTATGAAAATACAACAGTAACAATAACAATTTTTTTGAACTTTGATCAACACAAAATTATTTCTGGGAGGAACATTTTATCACTAACACTGTTTAGAATTGCTGAGGTCTGGTGATAATAAAAAGCAGAGTGACTTAGGGTTGGTTGTATTATTGTCTTTAATGAATCCCTTTATATTCTGGCCCTGGTGTGGAATGTTTCTACCGCCTACTCTTGGTATAACAGTGATCTTAATAGGAAGTTAATGGTGCACAATAAAAAGTCAATCCTTGATTCTGGTGGAGAGAGAAAGCTAGGAATGGAAAGATATTTTACTCACATGGCAAAATCTATCACAAATTGATAGCAAACATTTTAACACTAAAGACCTGGCTATTAAAAAAAAATACAAACTAAACAACAAAATGACAGTATTGCCATCAATAATTAACAGGTCTGGAAGTTCTGAAGAATGCAATAAGTCCAATTATATATAGTTAACCTTATTGTTTACTTTGGGAATCAACTGAAAATGTACTAAATAGATCGGTTTGGCTAAATGAGCATACATAAAACTAAAACTAAAAACACACAGATTCCTTGAATATAAACAACCAGTTAAAAACTCTGATGAGAGAATTACATCCCAATGACAGTAGAAAAGTAAAATCAAACACTAACATAAAGACATGAAAAGTTTAACTGGAACCCTTAGCAAGAACATGAACAACCTTTATGACTAAAACTTTATGTAAATAAAAAAATTATAAATAAATTCAGAGGCAAACCATTTCCCAAGTGAGATGAGAGGTGGAAAATATTGTCTTTGTAAATGAATATGGATTTACTATTATTCCAATTAAAGCTCTTAACTGAATCTTTCTTGGATCTTGACAAAATATACTCAAATTCATCTTGAAATGAAAATTAGATAATATCTAGTTGAATAGGAAGTTTAGGAATCTTCCTATGAAATCTTAATATACATTGTAAGGCCTTATCATGTATTATAACATATTATAATGAGATAATAGTAGAAGCAATGTAATATTTGTATATAACAAGGTATATATCCATGAAACAGAATAGCTAAGAAAGAAACACAACATGCACAATAATTTAGTATACAATAAATGCATACTTACAAATAAAAATGGCATTAATATTTATTAGTTAATTAAATTAATTTTATTTTGACATATGACATTGTATTCATTTTAGTTGTATAGCATGATTTTCATATAGGTAGATATTGTGGAATGATTGCCAAAGTACACTTAGTTAGCCTCTGTCACCGCATAGAGTTACACATTTTTGTGTATGTGATGAGAGTCTTTAAGATCTACTCTCTTAGCAATTTTTAAATATACAATACAGTATTGCAACTATATTCAGCATGCGGTGAGGTTAATGTTTATTTTGAAGCATTCATTAGGGGAGAAAGTTCTACTATTAATGGAAATGGAAAAAATCTTGGAAAAAAATAGCTAGTTTCACTATATCACAAATGAGCATTTTTTCCACCTAAGAAAAGAAGAATAGATTTAAAAGATCAATATCAATTGGTTAAAAAATTTGTAACAAACAACAAACAATGTAAATGTTACAAATTAAATATATAATGAGCTTATATAAATTAGCATAAGCACAGGGCTCTAACAAATAAAAGAGTAGGGAATCTAATAGAGATATGGATCAAACTACTGTTAAGGAATAAACAACTACTTATGCATATGTTTTGAAAATCTATCACAAAATGCCCAGGAGAAACTGACCAGCTTCCTCCGGAGAGCTTATTCTCTGGAAATTAAATTTGTAGTGATTTTCTAATTTTCTTTTTCATATTTGCTACTACTTTTCAAAATGGCATATAATGATTATGTATTTTTATCATCAAAAATAAATAAGTCTTATTTATACACCAAAATTTATTTACTTTCTATATTTCATATAAGTTCCAGAATTTTCTCCATGCCTTCTACTGTTTCTTATTGAGCCCCTATTGTTTACAGATCGAGATTTTTATATAGCATGCTTCCTAAATTGGATCAATTTCAGTAGAGTGAGGATAGATAGATAAATAAACAGAAAAATTTTCTGAATTTTCTGCTTGGTACATTAAAAAAAGTCTGTCCTTAAATTTTTTTTTTTTTTTTTTTTGGTGGGAGGTATGAAAATCTGGGTCAATGCCTTTTTATTTTCTGAATTTACTGGAAAATTAATTGAATCATCAACTCTCTTGTAGACTCATATGGTCAAGATATTTTTGCAATGAAATATACTTCTTAAAGATCTGATATAGCCCAAACTTAAAAAAAGAAGGCTTTTCATTTTTTTAAGGCATATTTCCTATGATTTACTAGAGGAAATAGGTAGAATTCTTCTTATCAGATGCTTTCTATCACATCTGATGAGTAAGAACAGCCATGACTAGTGTTTAAAATTAACAAGTACTTTTTGTAATACTTGATCCTTTTAGGTTGATTTTTATTCTTTTTAACTTATTTTTTTAAAGATTTTATTTATTTATTTGACAGAAAGAGACAAAGCGAGAGAAGGAACACAGGCAGGGGGAGCGGGAGAGGGAGAAACAAGCTTCCCACCAAGCAGGGAGCCCCATGTGGGACTCGATCCCAGGACCCTGGGATCATGACCTGAGTCGAAGGCAGACGCTTAATGACTGAGCCACCCAAGTGCCCCTGTTGATTCTTATTTTTATCAAAATTATACATGCATATGTTTTAAATCATGACATGAAGATTTAAGAAAAATAAGAAGTACTCTCTATTTTCCAAGCCCAAAGATTCTTTTAAAGTTTGGTGACTTTGCTACCCATACTCCTCTCCAGAAATATTCTAATAATATTCCCTGGGGTTAGAAACCTGCTCTCCATACCCCTTCCAGAAGTATTACCGACCACCCCTTACCTCCAAGAAGGAACTGGTTTCCGACCCCCCTCCATAGTCTTGGGAAATCTTTCTGTTCTGTCTTGCTGTTCTTACCTATTTCCCCTCAAAAGGGTTAGCCTCTCTCCATCTCTGACATACTTAGCATAATCCCCTCAATGACATTAAGTTAGAGACTTAAAAAAAAAAAAAAAAACCCACAACCCCCCCCCCCCAAAAAAAACAGGAAAGGAAGCTGCCTACAGGCCACCTCTGTTTTCTATCATAAAACATAATCATCCCCTGAAAGAAAAGATAGCACAAAGACCTATCTGGCTGTTTGGAATGGGGAAAGGAAAATTAAGAAGAAAATTATAAACAGCTTTCTATTTCCTTACTCTATTAAAACTAGTCAAAGATGCAACAGACCACAACATTAGCAGTTCATGCCGCTATGCACTCTACGGAATATACAGAAGTATGGGACACAAACCTCCTTAAGGAGTTTATAGTCTGTTAGAAAGATTAAGACAATAACTTGGGTAATAACCACCTATTACTATTACCTACTTTGCATTCCACAAAATGCCAGATGCTGTATATACGTTTTATCATTTAAACCACTCTACACCCTGTAAGGTGAGTCCTGTTTATTACTCCCCATCTGCAGATGAGGAAATTGGGCCTTGGAGAGGCTAAATAAATGTTCAAAGTCACACAACTAGTAAGAAGATGAGGTTGGAACTTATTCTTCCAACCACCATGTCAGACAGCTTCCAGATATACATTTAGTAGATGCTAAATAAGTATTTAATGAAAGAATTTATGATAACAGATATATAGCTTATATGGCAGTGCTGCGGTCAAAAAATAAATTATTGTGGTGAGGACTTTTGTGGGAAAAGAGCATGATCACTGTGAACAGAGAGGGGTGGTGGAAAACGTGCACAGAATAAGGCTTACACTGGATAAGGTTTACACTGGATAGAATTTGGGAATGCAGATCTCTGTGGCATATAGTAATGGCTTGAGTAGTGTGAGGATATGGGACCATGCATGTATGATTGGAATCCAGAGCTTCTGGTTACAGAGTTATGAGAGAGAATGTTGGATATGCATATATAAAGTCAATATGCATATATATAATTTATAAATGAATATACGTATGCATGAATGTATATATGTGTATGTGTGTGTATATATATATTTCATGTAAAGTGAAAACAGTTAACTTTTTTGCCATTAATGAATATTTTATTATTTTTTTATTTTTTGTTTTTACAAACATCTTTAATCTGTGAACAACCAAATATTTTTTTTCTTTATAGGCATTAACTCTCTTAGACAGTTGAATTTCTGATTAATTATGTTATGTAAAATACTTAACTCTTATATACTGCTTGCCATTCATCAGGCATGTTCTAAGCAATGTATATCTATTATCTCATTTAATCTTTAACAAAAAATACTTATGATATAAGTACTATTATTGATCCCACTTTATGAATAAATAAAATAAAATATACAAAAGTTAAGTAATTGGTCGAGGTTGTACAACTAGTAAAGGGCAGATGGGATTTAAATCCAGGTTCTCCAAAACATGGTGATGTATTAGAGATAAACTTGAAGTTTTGATCTAGGTCAAAATATAGAAGAAAAATACAGCACCAGCAGATCTTGACAATTACTATGTGTACTGTGAGAGACTCCAAGATGTTCTTTGGCCCTAAGTTTAGGAGGAAACAAGTTGATAGGCCCACCAGAAAATGTATTGCAAGTTTGGACTTTATTAATAGATTATCAAAAGTAGGGTGGGGCCACCTGGGTGGCCCAGTTGGTTAAGCGGCCGGCTCTTGATTTTGGCTCAGGTCATGATCTCAGGGTCCTGGGATCAAACCCTGCATCGGGCTCCACACTCAGCATGGAGTCTGCTTGAGATTCTCTCTCCCTTTGCCCATCCCTCTGCTCACTCTCTTTTTCTCTCTCTAAATTAAATTTTTTTTAAAAAGTAGGGTGGAAATAGTTCTATCTTATCATTGATCAGATCAATCTAGGATTGTTTTCATTAACTTCTAGTCCCCACGATTTAAAAGACATGTAGAGAAAATTCAGTAAGTTCATGTGAGGTGAATATAGGTTGTGAGGGTGTTTTAAATCAATTAATTAGTTCATGAGCACTTGAAAGAAATCTATCAGCTTTCCATCACACAGAATCAAATCTGACCTCCTTATTCTGTCCTACAAGGTTCCAAGCAATCCAGTTTCTGGCTAGCTCTCTTACATTTTTTTCCTAACTCTTCCTGCAGTTCAGTTGACTCTGGTCTGTTCTTCTTGTCCGTGAACAAGCCAATACCATCCTGCCTCAGGGCCTTTGCACCTGCCACCCACACTACCTAAATGTTCTTCCCCAATGTATATATGTGGCTTACTCTCACTTTTTTAAATTTCCACTTTTTCAGAGAGCACTTCCTCAACCATCTTATCCAAAATAGCATCCATATTACTCTTTCCTCTTATGCTGATATGAATGTATGCATGCTTGTGTGTGTGTACACATGTACATATATAACATGGTACCTACACTACCTGACATTATTATTCATCCATCACTTCTAGTCATTGTTACTACAGTTTTCACCACTAGAATATGAACTCCATAAGGAAAGGAACTTTGTCAGTTTTGTTCATTGCCATACACCCAATCCCCAGAACTGTGTCTGGCACATTGTAGGCTCACAATAGATATTTATTGAGGGAATAAATGATGGCCATTTAGCCTGGAGAAGGGAAAATGCAGTGAGGCTAATTATTATCATCACAGATTTGAATTGAGTTTGCATAGAAGTGTGGTTAGACATAATCTGGAAGAACCCTGAATTATTGGTTATCACATTTGAGCTCAAGATGAGGACGCATTTTGTAAGTGTCTGAACTGTGCAAACATAAAGGAGGCTCTTACAGGTAGTGTTCATTCCCTGTTACCAAAGGTACTCAAGTAGCATTTACTTAATTTCTTAGTTAAAAATCTAGAGGGGATCATGCGCAGATTAGATGCGCTTTAAGAGCAGGTTTAACTCCACATTCTTTTATGACCAGAAAAGAAGAGAAAATGACTCCTGCAGCATCTTTTGTCCCACTTGATGTGTGGCCCATCTTTAGAATCATAACATTTTGGGGCTGACAGACATTAGAGATCTTATAGAAAATGAAGTTGAAAACTAGGAAAGGATATTATCCCCCTGCAACAAGCCCTCTGTGGCTGTCCACAGACCACAGCATAAAGTCCCAGCTCCTCAGTCATCAGCAAAATATTTATTAAGCTCCAACTACATACCAGGCACTGTTTTCAGCCCTGGGGTTATAGCAGAAAATGAGATAAACAAGGACTCTCTTCTTGTTGTGATGCCATCCATCATCTGGTAGCTATACATACGTATATGTGTATAACTGTATGTGTGTATATATATCAAATATATGAATAGTATGAATATATTGGATCATGAGTAGTGTGCCAATCAGCTAAACTTTGTGTATTCCTAAATGACAAAGATAGAGGATAAAATGTAGTGACTGGGATGCAGGGCTTTCTCTGTTTACAAATTCGCATTCTTTTGGCCTTTGAATGATTATACCAAAGTGACAGCAATTGGTCAACCAGAAACCAGGAGTCAGCCGAATTTTTGCAGGATATTTATTCACACATTAGGGTGGTCTTCCAGGAAACAGAACAACAAACAGAACGTTTTACAAGCAGTGTTATAGAAATATACACAAAGAAGCATTCTGGTTGAAAGTAGAAACTTTTGGCCTTACACAGGGATGTCTAAACGTAGCAGTTTTGACAAAGAAAGTAAATAGGAGTCTTTAGAAAGTTGTTTTAAAAATAGTGGCTTAAGAGTCAAACTGGATATGTTCGAATCATTTATCCTTATAAAAAAGCTTAACTGGAATATAATTAAAAGCGCTTTTCACTGGGAATATTAATGATCTCTATGAAAACACCATAGGAGTGATGTGATTTGCCCTAAGAGTCCTTTTCAAATTTTAGAGTGCAGTCTTTACTTTCACAATATATTTTTTAAAGATTTTATTTGTCAGAGACAGAGAGGGCACAAGCGGGGGGGGGGAGCGGCAGGCAGAGAGAGAAGCAGGCTCCCCACTGAACAAGGACGCTGATGTGGGGCTCCACCCGGGACCCTGGGATCCTGACCTGAGCCGAAGGCAGCCTCTTAACCGACTGAGCCACCCAGGCGTCCCATACTTTCACAATATTGAGATGTATCACTGATATTTTGTAAGTGGAGTGTGAGACACTCAAAAAACATTTCATACAGTGAAGAATTTTCTGCTTCTTACACAAATTTCTAATCCCCTATTGGACATGTCCTGTAGATGAAAAGCTCAAGCCTAGATTCTAAACCCATAAAAAATATTTTTACATAGATTGGTTTCTTCATTAATGGATTTATTTTTTTATATCAAAGGATGATTGTACTTGCTTGTTTTTGTTGGGGATTTTAAGAAGCAGCATGTTCCATTTTGATAAATACCAAGGCTGATGGCAGTGCAACTACATTTGAGGCTGTTGCATGCCTGGTGGATGTGCACTTCTGACTAGTTCTACTGGACAGATCGATTACTTTATAGTATTAACTTTATATTGATGTTTTGGAAACTATGAAGGTAGGCGGGATATAGGATCTAAGAGTTTTATTTCAAGATAGAAGAGAACACATTACAATATATTTAACATGAAATGAAATGTTGGGTCTGCCCGGGCAGTCATGCCCGTTAATCCTGGGCTCCCTAAAGAAGACTACAGGGGCTCAGGTGCATTTGAGAATGTGTTGACTGAACCCAGTTCCCATATTTTCTTGCTGTGCCAACTTGGGCAAGTAAATCTCTTGGGACATCATAGTCCACATCTATAAAATAGGAACTGCAATTCTCACTCTGTGAGAAAGTGGAATTGTAGCTATACAGTGCTTGGGACAGATCTGGTCCAGAGTTAGGCCCTGGTGGTTGCTTTCCTCTCCCTGCTTTAGGGAAGGGATTTCACCTTGGAACTACCTCTTAACTACAAATATTTATGTTCCTGACATGAACATTATTAAAACAATATAATCTACCTACATCTAATTATAACATCAGCTAAAGCTTAAATGTAATATAACAGAAGAATAAAAATAATTTATTCTTAAATATTATATATTTAAATATGTAACGACTTGGGTCTTACTTCAGCAGGTGAAAAAATAAAATAGGTACTTGCACCTACTAGGATGAAATATTGAATTTAAGACATGTAATATCAAAAGCCATTGCATTCAAAAAACACATTGAAATGAGAGAGCAGACATTCAGGGAAATCTGACCATATAAACTTGTGTTAGTATAAGTAACGAGAGTAGTAAGTGAGAGTATAATAATGCTATCATTAGCCTTTCAAGTTGTCGTCTTTTCTAATCCTACTTGGGCAGCATTTTTCTCTAATAATATAATGAAGACCATCCCAAACAACTATCATATGTCTTTAGTAACATTCAGTTAAATATTAACAAAAGGAAAGTACTGGAATTTTCCTTCCCATTTTATTTACTATGGACATACCCTCTTTCAATTATACATTGGCTACAGGATAGGGTATCAAGTAAATAATTCAATAATTTCAAGTCAGCGTCTTTATTCCACTTTTGCTTCCCTCTCCGTGTTGAAATTTTGTTGAATTACTCTTATTTTCATGTACGTTCTTGTGAAAACTTTTATTATTATTATATACTAAAGAATGACCAGTTTATATTTATGAAGGTTTAATTTGGTGGCCATCCAAAGGCAATGTGGGGTCTGAGAAAATTCCCTGTGAGAAACTCTTGGGTTGCTCTTTCTGCTAAATGTCTAAGCTCTGTACATTTCTCAAACTCTCTCTAGGAACAACATTGCTTCCTCTGAGATTTTCTGTACCTTAGAACATTGGGGATGAGGGGTGGGGTGGAGAGGAGAGGGAATTGGATTTGGTGTCCTCCTTCCCAAATACTTATACTTTGTTCTATAAAACTAAGGGCATGAGGAATTAAAATAGCTGCTTAATGGTACAATATATGTTTTCCAAGAAGACTGACATGGGGAACTTTGATAAACTGAACATAAATGGTTCATAGCTTATCTTCCAAGCCAGGGAAGGATAGAAGCACCATGCCTCGCTCTCTGAATGACAAAAGTCCAGTTCTTGCTTCCCCGTGTTTCTCTGAAAGTCTTCTTGCTATGGCTTTATGGTAGTTCAACCTCATATTTTAATCCAGGTAAATATATTGGCTATTTAAGTAATTTTAAAGAACACTATTACTATCACCCATAGATCTGCCTAAATAAAAAATATCTTAAAGCTAGTAGGAGACACTCATCTTTATAGTAGATGAAGTGTTACATATTCACACATTCCATGGAAATCTCACCACCTTCTGATTATATCACTATATCAAAGCTTCCAGACCATAATTTTGTTTCAAGAGTTGCTCCACAGACCCATTTTAGGTTTAAGGTGAATTTGCTGCAGAGTGGTTTAGTTACTTTCAGATGTCAAGTAATTTGTATGGTAAAATCATAGCTTAGAATAATTCATAAATTTCCATATTTATTTTTTATTGTCTCAGCATATCTGATTTGTTGTGAAACTCAAGTTTCTTGGCAAAAATATAAATCTCATTATAAATATCCATTGAAGTAAATATGACAGCTCTGTTTCTTATTACGTGCATGTGCAGTGTAAAGATATTAGCCATAAAATTTGGTGAATGTCCTCTAGGGGATTTCAAATTTTAGTATGTTTTAAATAACTTGGAGAATAGCATTTGTTTATGGTTTTTCATGTGTATAGGAAATAATAAATACAACTGACAGTCATGTACATGGTGAATTAAACTGAAGATATATGATATATACAAAGTGTCAGTTTTTTGCTTTTGAAATGAACTCAAAATGAATTTAACATGTCAAAATCAATATTTCAAAATGTACATTTTTTTAGCTAAACATCTAAGTCTTTTAGAAAATATTTTGGTAGGTGTTAAACAGCATTGTTACTTTTTTCTTACATAAGTTTTATGTCTTGAATATTTCATTTGTTATGAAACCGTATTTTTCTGTAGAATTTCAAAATTATATCAAGAGTTAAACTGTATGTTTACTAGATTTTAAAAGGCAAGAAAACAAATTTTCAGTAGATTGTGTAATTTATAAAATTATTTAAAAAAGCATTGGTATTCTATTTATTGAATACACATTGAATTTTAGCAATCTGCTGTGACCTATTTTGGAGTCTGAAGTTTGGGGTAAAAATAGTGTAATCTGCTAATGTGTAGATCTCAAAAAATAACTCTCAAGGAAAAAGTCTATTATAAAAAGGAAATTACTTCCAGTTTAAATACATGACATTAAAAGTGAGTTCACAGATACGCATAATCTGTTATAGCTATCACATTCTATAACGCCATGATCCTATATCTTCCCTCTCCTGATAGTTTTTGTTTTAAATTGAAAAAAAAAAAAACAAACCTTGCTGTCTTTAGATTGATATTACAGGAAAGAAAACCTGACAATGGTTTTTATTCAATTTTCCAAATCAAAATTTGATTAATGAGGCACGATGATAGCACAGTTAAAAGAATTGATAAATTACCAGTGGGCCATCCCCAAATTCTGCCTGCTTTTTCTCTTCTGACTGCAAAATCTTTGTGGGGGAGGGAGAGGAGGGAACAGAACAATCAATTTGTAGGCTCCTGCCGTGTTCAGATAAATAATATGGTGCTTTATGCAAAGGGTGGTGGAAGCTTCATTAAGCTCAAAGCAACTCATCCTGTAGCATCAAAACAGATTGATATGTGGGCATCTCCCTCAGTCCCTTTCCCTCAGTGCATATGTTGGTAGAGATGTGAAGGGAGCTATTTATGGTCAAGTTTGACTTTTTATGACAACCCCGTGACTGATACTTATTTAAAATTTAAGGACGATTCCTTTGGAGTCAAATTTAAGGATGATTCCTTTGTAGTGCCGTAATCTGAATTTTAAAATTATTCAGAGAATGCAAGTTTCTTTGCAGGATATTAAGGATATTATTCAGGGCAGGATATTAAGAGTACCAATTCTGGAGTCAAGCAATCCTGAATTAGAATCTTGGCTCAGACTGTAGAGGAAAGCCTGGTTAACTCATTCGATATTCATTTATTAAGTGAATACCATGGGCCAGAGATTGCATTTGATATGATAGTATGCCAGATCAATCATTGTTGCTGTTTCAGATTAGCTAATTTTTTTCTGATTATCAGACTACTCCACTGTACAGTGTAATAATTCCTCCATTCTATTACGTAGAATGATAATATAAAGCTTCGCTTCAAAACTAGTACCTAATTTTTCTTATCATTAGAAGAAAAAAATTTCCACCAATGTAGAATCTAGTCTATTATTTATTTCAGTTTTTCGGTTATTAAAGTTGAAATAATAAAACCCGAAAAACAAATATAACAAATTCATCAGAGTGCTCAAATTACCTTTAGGTACTAACTTAACTTCTTACAGATCCTTTTATTTTTTTAAAAATTTTTTTAAAGATTTTATTTATTTGACAGAGAGAGACAGCGAGAGAGGGAACACAAGCAGGGGGAGTGGGGGAGGGAGAAGCAGCTTCCCCACTGATCAGGGAGCCTGATGCGGGGCTTCATCCCAGGACCCTGGGATCATGACCTGAGCTGAAGGCAGATGCTTAATGACTGAGCCACCTAGGCACCCCCAGATCCTTTTATCTAAACATATGTACAGCTTGTTTGACTTTCACTATTCCTAAATGATTGTGCTTGCAGAAAAGCCATCTAGTTCTTTAAAGAGATAAAGCCACCTGGGTGGCTCAGTTGGTTAAGCTCTGACTTTGGCTCAGGTCATGATCTTGGGGTACTGGGGTCAAGTCCCCTCCTCCTGCCATGAGCCCTCCAAGGAGCCCCCCAAGGAGCTTACAGGGCCTAGCTCCACACTTAGCGGGGAGTCTGCTTCGCTCTCCCTCCCTCTGCCCCTCCCCCAGCTCATGCTCTCTCTTTCTCTCTCTCTCATTCAAATAAATCAATAAAATCTTCAAAAAAATAAAAAATAAAGAGATAAAGGCAGCCTAATCAATGTGAAATCCAAGGACTTATATGTTAGGGTATTGCACAAAAAATAATGTAACTGAATTTGGAGAAAAAAACATTAAATCAAACATTATCAAATGGTTAAGACAGTATGCAAGTTTTTGAAGTTTTTGCTCCAAGTACTTAAATACTTGATGGAAACTGTTTTTAAATTTTATATCTGTATAAATCTGCTTTAAAAGCTAATCGTTTATCAGTAAGGCTATAAATCATTTATCCTAACTGGGGATACATAGAAAATAAAGTGTTTTTACATGGTGGGAAGTAGCCATGCACATTACATGTTTTTTATTTGATAGGCCTATGAAAAAAGAAAATTTGGACAAGTCTTACTTTATTTTCATGTTTATTTTATTTTTGGCCTTAAAGCTTTCATAAGAATCAATGTCAATAGTCAGGAAATAGATTTAATGATGTCAATTCTTAGGAAATTGTCTCTGGTGCAAGCAAGCAATTCGTTTCTTTTCCATCTCACAGCAAAAATCAGATGAGTGAGGAAAAGTAATTCTTTACAGTTGATATGTATTATTTTGGCTCAAACAAAAAATATGTACGTAATATTTTTTCCTTCGGACTATGACAGACTAATGATCTTAGACTTGAATCTTAAATGTTAAAAAACAGAATAAAACTAAGCAAAGTAACCTGTGAATCTGGAGAAAAGTATATGAGACGGTTTTTCTAGGCATTGAATGGCGGGCAGTGGAGGCTTATAATCTTCAGTGGAGTGAGGACACATGAGGTGAGACGCAAACTGGCTCAGGTTTTCTGTGTGGAGGCATTTTGGGGGGCCGTAGACAAGAAGATAGAGCCTAGGATGAGAGCAGCAACCACTGAGCTGAGGAGGAGGCTGATTGGCATCTGGGGCTCCTGAGGCAGCTGGGATTTTCAGGGAAAGGTACTATAGATGGGGGACTATACGGAAGCACTGAACTGCCCTCATGAACGTGGTCAACAGTTGGGCTCTGCATGTACAGACTGAGAGTCTGTGAGGCCTAGCCGAGAGCAGTGGCTCCAGGGATGAGGGTCAAACAGATGGCCAAGTCACAGGACACGCAAGGGACGCCCCCAACTCTAGCCCAGTCAGAGTGTGGAGACATTGCAGTCTTTGGAAATGCAGCTTGGACCCCAGAGAGGCCATACCTCAGGAGTAGGGATACCTAGGATAGAGCTTATACCTTAGAACTAAAGATAAACGAAAACAGATCTACTCTGAAAAAATCCTAATTTTAGGGGTTCATGGGTGGCTCCGTCGGTTAAGTGTCTGCCTTCAGCTCAGGGATAGAGCCCCTGGTCAGGCTCCTTGCTCAGAGGGGAGCCTGCTTCTCCCTCTGCCTCTGCCCCTCCCCCTGCTCGTGCTCTGTCTCTCTCTCTCTCTTCAAATAAATAAAAAAATAAATAGAAATCTTAAAAGAGATAATTTTATATTAATGAAGGCTGACAGGATTAAAAGGATTAATCAGAAATGTAATTGTCTCTCAAAGCAAATCTCAACAGATTTTAAAGAATGAAAATGTATGAACTCTCTACACTTTATCATTCATAATCATGGCTAAAATAATGATGTATTCTAGATGAATCAAAGTGGAGGTACATCACAGCAAGGCAAATTGTATTCTAAGAAATTCTAGATGAAAATCTTCAAGGTCAGGCAAATGATATCCATACTGCAAAAGCCATCTATATAAAATCTCCAGTTAACATTATACTGGAAGATGAAATATTGAGTGCTTTCACTCTGAGATAAAGAATAAGGTAGGGGTTCCTGGCTGGCTCAGTCGGTAGAGCATGCAACTCTTAATCCCTGGGTTGTGGGTTTAAGCCCCACATTAGGGGTAGAGATTACTTAAAAGTAAAATCTTTAAAAAGAAAAAAAAAGAGTAAGGTAAGAATATCTATGCTTACTTTGTCTATTCAATATTGTATTAGCGTTCTTAGCCAGTAAAATAAGTCAGGAGAAATAAAAGATAAAAATATTTAAAAAGGAGAAGTAAAACACTTTATTTGCAGACAACAGGTACATGTACAAAATCCTTTAAAAAATTCTACACAATCACTAACAAAAACTAGTGGATTTAGCAAAGTCACAGCATACAAGGTCAATATAAGACAATAATTGTATTTTTATATCCTGGCATCAAACGACTGGAAAATAAAATTTTAAAACACTATTTACTATAACATCAAAAATAAATTTAACAAAATACATTCAAGACCTTTATACTAAAAACCATAAAACATAGCTGGAATAAATTAAAGAGATTTAAACAAATGGAGGGATAGATTGACTTCATGATTTGGAAAGCTCAGTCTTGTTAAGATGACAGTCCTCCCCAACTTGATTTATACATTTATTATTATGACAGCTGAAATCCCAACCATCTTTAAAAAAGGTCTAAATTGAAAAATGCCTTTAAAATGCACATGGAAAGGAAAAGACCTGGAATAGCCAAGATAATCTTGGAAAAAAAGAAGAGCAAAGATGAAAGACTTATACTATCTAATTTCAGGATTTGGTATAAAGTTCCAATGATCAAGACAATGTGGTATTAGAGAAAGAACAGGCAGACAGAGCAATGGAAGAGTATAGAGAGTGCTGAATTAAACCTGCAGAATTACAAAGAATTTTTTACTAAAGTGCCAAAGAGGAAAGGAAATTCAATGGAAAAGGAAAGACTTCCCAACAAATGGTACTGAAACAACTGGATAAATGTATTGGAAAAAATGGACCTCAACTTCTACCTCATACTCTACACGTAACCCGGGAGTCATCGTATGAATTCATAGCATAAATGAATTCATAGAATCCACAGAGATGGATCATAAATTAAATGAAAAAATTATAATGCTCTTACACAAAAATAGGACAATATCTTCATGACCCTGAAAGAGCTAAGTAACTTTCTCTTTCTCTCTAGATAAATAAATTGAACTTTATCAACATGAAAAACTTCTGTTCATAACACATCATTAAGAAATGAAAAGTAAAGTCATACCCCAGGAAAAGCATTATCAATAGACACATCCAGCCAAGGACTTGCATCTAAAATGAATATTGTATTCCTACAGACAATTAATAATAAGCTAAACCATCCAATAGTATATTGATGAGAAGACTGGATAGGCACTTCACCAACAATGAATGGCAAAAAACATGAATATGTTTATGAATGTGTAAAAAACGTTTATGAAAATGTATATAAATGCAAAAACGTATTTTATAAATGGCAAAAACATTTGAAAAAGTATTGAATCTCATTTGCTATTAAGGAAATGTAAAGAAAATATACACTGACTAAAATGGCAAAATTTAAAAAGATAGCACCTGATGTTGGTAAAGATGCAGAGCAGCCAGAACACTCATGAATTGCTAGTGGGAGTACAAGATGGTACAATTACTTTGGTACGCTTTCTGGCAGTTTTTTGAAAAACTAAAAATACATGTAAGATCCAGCAACTGGGGCGCCTGGGTGGCTCAGTTGGTTAAGCGACTGCCTTCGGCTCAGGTCATGATCCTGGAGTCCCTGGATCGAGTCCCGCATCGGGCTCCCTGCTCGGCGGGGAGTCTGCTTCTCCCTCTGACCCTCCTCCCTCTCATGCTCTCTGTCTCTCATTCTCTCTCTCGCAAATAAATAAATAAAATCTTTAAAAAAAAAAAGATCCAGCAACTGTGCTTCTAGATATTTATTCAAGAGACATTAAAAAAATCTATGTTCACAAAAAAACTTTTACTAGAATATATATAGGAGCTTTATTCATAATATCCTAGAATTTGAAATGACCCAAATATCTGTCAATCAATAGATTTATCCATTCTAGGTATGTTATGATATATTCACAAAATTGTATAATACTTAGTGTACTTAGAGAACGAACAGATACAAAACATGAGTAACTTGGAAATGGCCCAGATCTGGAGAACACCTGCAGAAGTTTTTTTTTTTTTTTTTTTAAAGATTCTATTTATTTATTTGACAGGGAGAGACACAGCGAGAGAGGGAACACAAGCAGGGGGAATGGGAGAGGGAGAAGCAGGCTTCCCGCTGAGCAGGGAGCCCGATGCGGGACTCGATCCCAGGACCCTGGGATCATGACCTGAGCTGAAGGCAGTCGCCCAACCAACTGAGCCACCCAGGCGCCCCCCTGCAGAAGTTTTTAAAGTAGCTTTTAATGAGACAACTTAAAAAGACTAGAATGACTTAGCCCAAATTAAATATCCATCTCTCTCTCTCTATCTACCTATCCATCACCTATCTAGAATAGTTATATTTTGTAAGATAACAAAGGATTATTTTAACATTTGTAGTTATATAATTTTCAGAAGTTCTTCCCATACTTTCAGTACCAAAAAAGAGCACATTGGATAGAATTATACCTTAGAAATGCGAAGAACTTTGTCTATAATTAGTTAATTTTAGTCTTCCACAATATTTCTTCTGATTTGATTTTTTATATCTCCCAACTTCAAGATAAGAAATGTGTTTAAATTGTAGTGTGAGTAGGGATTTCGGACAGATCTATGAACTTTCTAACATTGATGTTTCACACTGGACCAAGAAATTATAAAAGTACAGCTGCGTGAGTTGAGAATTGTCAGGACTCTCTGGAATGTGTTAGTTGGCACCATTTTGGGGGTGGGAGGGCAAACTAGATAATCTGGGAGGTCTCCTGGTGATACCTACTTAGGTGTGTGTGTGAAGGGGGTAAAGGTCTCTACAGTCTAGAGACAATCAACCAGGAGTCTACAAAGTCAGTAGACAAAAATCTCATTCTTAGTACTGATTCAACACAAACTAGATTCACCAAAACTTATCAAGTCAGATTTTTATGCCGGACAATGAAACTATTACTTCTAGACCTAAATCCCTTTAGAGTGACGGGGGAAGGTTTTTGTTTGTTTTTGCTTTTGAAAGAGGCTCTCTATTCTTTGCAAAATAATTCTCTGTATGTACATGTTCCAGGATTTGGTTAATGTTTACTCCTTAATGTTAATAATTTTGTTGCAAAAATTCAGTAACAATCACTTTTAAGATTATTTTGAATTTTAGTTATGGACTTTATATAGTATTGGATTTAAAAATGCATTTATAGCCTTTAATTCATTGCATGGCAAACTTTAAAAGCTCAATAAACACTACCTGTAATTATTTATTTAATAATTGTTTATTCTCTGCTATTTTTATGAGTGTTTTTAGAATCTTGATCAAGTTCACACATGTATTAATTTTATTTTGTTTTGTTTTGAAATTGAGCCATGTATCCTACACTTCAATAGATAATGAAATGGTCTTATCATTCTATATAATATTTAAGAAAGAAAGAACAAATTGTTTAATTGTGCTAAAACATAGTGAAAACATACCAACAGTGATGTAGGTTATATGCCTATTCTTTAGTTCTAAACGAGTGCTGTTTAAACTCTCACTTTGGTTTTAAATTTAAATTGAAACTGTTTGTAACACTTTCCCCCAAATAGTTTCTGACAGAAAATTCCTTTCTTAGTCCCTTGCCACTGAAGTGCTTTTCAAGTGTTGCAAATCTGCTCTATCTGTTGCCTTTCCTCTTGAACACAATGAAGGCTATAGTTGGCATTCTAGAAAGGAAAAATGGGTTACTGGAAGTTGGACAGAATCCAAGCCTCAGACAGAGAGATGGAAAAATAGAACTATATATCCCTGAGCCCTGGACAGTGTAGTTTAGTCTTAAGCATAAAAATAGTGTCTGCAATATGTATTCTGTTCCCCCTTGATAATTTTAAATCAAAAAGATGATCCCTGCTCAGTTAGGAAGTTTTGTCCCATCCATCTTACTTGCTTTTGTAAGGTTTTGATGAAATCTTGAATTTTCTTATCTTTTCAACTGTTGGGAATTTAGTGGGGGGATTTGGGGACAGGGTCTTTGTTCTCATGCAATTATCTTTTAGATGGTGTATTAAGTATAAAGTAAATGTTTCCCTGCAATTGGAGTTGTGTCAAAAATACTAAATAGGGGGGCGCCTGGGTGGCTCAGTTGGTTAAGCGACTGCCTTCAGCTCAGGTCATGATCCTGGAGTCCCGGGATCGAGTCCCGCATCGGGCTCCCTGCTCGGCAGGGAGTCTGCTTCTCCCTCTGACCCTCCCCCTTCTCGTGTGCTCTATCTCTCTCATTAAAAAAAAAAATAATAATAATACTAAATAGGGACTTCCAGTTCACAAAAAAGTTACCTCAAACTAACTGAATCCTGGATTTTGTACCATTTGTTTGGTATGTTCTGAGTCAATATAGACTCTGTTTCTGAAATCTCACCTGTGCCATCAGTTTCAACATGTTCTTTTATTTATTTTTAAAAATATATCAAGGAGGTATATAAAGTATGACTTTCACTTTTTTTGGAGAGTTGTATTCCCCATAAGACATAGTATAGCATCTGCCACATGTGAAGGTTCAACAGCATGGCAGTTGATTGAATTTTTATAGCTATAATCTCAGTGAATGGAATATAGACCTGGAAAAAAAGAAATACATGGACCAGCTGAGTGCAGATTTTCCTTTGAGACATTTCAGAATCTTAAAAAGATAAAGACAGCCTTCTATGTTAGAGACAAGAAGCAAGTAATGTTAAACACCTGAGTATGTCATTTTACTTATCAAACTGATGTAGATAACCTTTATTTTTATTTAATTCTTTTCTCAGAATATAGCTAGGAGTGAATGAAAAGCAAGAGTCAAGGAGAGAGGAAAGGAAGTACCCGTTCTTGACATCTAACCTGAAATGGCTTTAAGAGAACCGACAATTTCGTATTTTAACAAGCAAGACATTAATCATAGATGGAACAAATGCTCTAATTTAATTAACACTAATTTCATGTTACTTTCTGCGATCTTTACTTTTTTCTTTTTTTTTTTTTTTAAGATTTTATTTATTTATTTGAGAGAGAGAGAATGAGAGAGAGCACATGAGAGGGGGGAAGGTCAGAGGGAGAAGCAGACTCCCTGCCGAGCAGGGAGCCCGATGCGGGACTCGATCCAGGGACTCCAGGATCATGACCTGAGCGGAAGGCAGTTGCTTAACCAACTGAGCTACCCAGGCGCCCGATTTTACTTTTTTCTAGAATCCAACCACCTCAGAGAGCAATTAGCCAGTTGCCTGTAGGGAAATAACTTTCTCTACCTCCCCTTTCTTCCTTCTGTTCCCACCACTATTCTCTACCGAAAGTGGTGGCTGGATAATAAACTTTCAATAAATGCTAGCTGAATTTCTTTCTTTTTTCACAAAATACGTATTATATTAGATAAGACAATTTACACTTAGCATAATGTCACATAATGGCTCATAAATGTTAAGTATAATTTTTATAATCATGATTATCACTGATTCTCTAAACATTATAAAGCTATTACATATCTACCTAAGTTTCATAAATTCATTAGGATTTTATGACTTAATATAGAATATCCTGTATGACTTTGAGTAAAAAAGGAGACACTATAGCTTCTAATTTCTGCACCATCATTAACATAGTTAATGCCACAGACTTTGTTTTATTCTTCTGAGGTTGCTGTTCTGCCTACATGTTCTGTGACATCCCTTACTTGAATTTATTAGGAAGTGAATATTAATGAGTTTGCTAGTCCCTTACTCTCTCAGATGCATTCAGTGTTTTTTTCAAATGAGTCCCCTTAACTGTTACCATTATCACTGTTAGCTCTCGCCTGATTCACATCACTGTTTTCAGCTTTAGCAGGTTTCCTGCAAAAGCCAAAAAGAAGAAAGCTAGTTATAACTGGAAATATGTGAAACATATCTTAGCTGTGAGATGGCTTTTATTGTCACTGTGTGTTAAGAGCAATGTGGAGTAGACTGCTTAGGGATGTTTATATGGTTTCAGGGTTATGCCTGATTTGCCCTTGTGATCACGTATCAAGGGGTGAGAAAATAAAATAGAACTTGAAGTGTATTTTCTGTTTCTATATAAGAGAAATTCGTAGTATACTTAGACATCATTGTGGAAATAACACTTGGCATTTTGCAGAGTCTAAACATCTCGTACTGTAATCAATGCCATGAGGATTACTGAAAATGCTCCCTAGCGTTAAATATTCCAAATCACTCTGTGATTTATTTTAAAGGAAAGACATCCACAGGAAAAGTGAGAAACAGTAGATATTTGGAATTAGTATAAATACTGAGGCAGAGCATAAATATAAAAGTTCAAAAAGCAATTTTGTAGCTTCTTGGAATGTTTCCTAAGAGGTACTGATGGGGGCAGCTCTCGATTTGAAACTGCTTCATGGATTACTACTATATACATGAACTTGGATACGTTGTTGTTTTCTTGATTACATATTTTCTATTTTATCAGCTGTATTTCACATATAAGCAAATATAAAGCCAACTGCTATTAAAAGTAATACAAAGCACCAAGCTAGATATTTAAGTAAAAGTGTTTAAGTAAATGTTTCCAGAAGATGAGCTAAACATAGCCTCTGAATAAAATTGTGGTGCAGTTTGCTTGACAGTTTCTAAAGGCCCCTTTCTGAGGAGATAGTGCCCTGGGAATTTGTGAGGGGGAGGGAGGTGGTGGAGTGTAGCAAGGCCAGGTCAACTGAAACAGTGAGAAGGTATGAGCTTTTCCATAGTCTCAGCTTCTAGGCTCGCCATGGTCAGCATCCAGCTCTGAGGTGTAAGTCAAAAAAGAAAAAGAAAACAACAACATAAAACAAAAAACATTACTATGGGAGGAAGTGACTATTCTCAGAGAACCCAGGCAGTGGGACTATCAGAAGAGAGCAGGAACTTTATAAATATATGTCAGGAAAGCTACTTATAGGTACTAGTCTGGTTTGGGCTCACCTAGACTTTGTCAGGTTCAAAGAAGAGTATGAATGGGAAATGCCATCTTTGTGATGTTAGCCTTCACGTATCTTTCTGTTGAGTCACACCCAAGATGGACTGTTTGCTGAGTGCCTGAAGCACAGCTGTCATCCTGAGATCTCCCTTCAAAATTATTCTGGGAATTATCTTTGTTTCTCTTCTGTTAAACCTCCTTTATCCTGTGGCCCATGCTTTCATTTTCTTTTTGGCTTACTTCATTTTGGTGATGCATCTTGTGTAGGAAATTCCTAAGAAATGCTTTTGGGAATCAGATTTTTGATACCTTCCATGTCTTAAAGTATCCTTATTATACCTTCTTATTTGATGGCTAATTTAGTTGAGTCTGGAATTCTAGGGTGGAAATCATTTTTCACCATGATTTTGAAGGCATTTGTCCCTTTGTCTTCTAGATTGCAGTGTTGTTTTTGAGCGGTTAGCGTCCATTTTGATTCATGGGTCCCTACATATGTGATTTGTATTTTGTCTCTGGAATCTTGAAGAATCTTTGTCCACAAAGCAGACATTTTCTGTCCTGAAACTGTTACACTTTTGATCAGTGAACTGAATTAATTCTTTGACTTTGATCAGTGAACTGAATTAATTCTTTGATAATTTCCTCCCTTCCCCCCTCATCTCTCTTTATGGAATCATGACTACTGGGGCCAATTCTGGACTCATCCTTTTCTTTCTCCTTCTTCTTTGTTTAGTCTTCCTCTACTGTTCTGTTCTGCACTCCTTTGACTTTGACTAATTTCTCTCCTTTTTGAAGAATTTTTCAACTTAATATTTCAAACTGAGATTGATTTTAGCTTTATTTACAAGAGATGTTTTAGCAATGATTATGTGTTTTTTGTTTTACAGCATCTTCTTCTTGTTTCATGAATGCAGTATCTTCTCTTAGCTCTCAAAGGATATTATGGTAGTTTTTTAGTAGTTTGCTTTTTTTTTTTTTTCAGTTCCTTCAAATTCCTCTTTTAAAAAGCTACTTTGTCTTTATATTTGAAGGTAGAGAATTTTCTCAGCTATCTAGTGATCTTTTCGTTTCTCTGCTCTTAGTTAATAGTGAGAGATTAAAAAGCTGATAAACTTTTCACACATGGGTGGAACTTGTCAGTAGCATTTTCTCTTTAAGATATTCTTCCTTTGCCATTTTGTGGAGACTTAGTCCTTCTTCTGGAATGGTAGATTTCAATGAGAGGACTCTTTCATTCTCTTGTCTGCAAGGTACAAGCCTGGCTGTCAAATATTATGGGAACTAAATAGGGGAAAGAGGCTTGGGAACTCAGCATTCAGTATGCATAAGTTTGTCAAGTTTCTCTGTTTTCAGTATACTACCCCACTCTCACTATAGGCATCTGCTGATGCCACCATTTCCTCTCTCCAGAAAATTTCCAAACTGAGGCTCACTGGGGAAGAGCAGTCACTGAGCAGCACAGATGTTGAGAGCAATCTAAGAGTCCACCTCCTTCTTAAACATCTAGTATTCAGGTATCCTTATTTAAACCCCAAACTCATCATACCCATTTCTGGAGGTACTAGATATTATCAGTTTCTGACATTTTTGAGTAATACGTGGTTTAAATAAGGTTGGTCCTTAGCTTTTCCTATTGCCAAATTTGGTTCTTTATGTAACAGTACATATGGGTTAGTTGGATGAATTATTAAATAATATGAAGAACACATCAAATTTTAGCAACAAAAATATTAGGAAATGGGCCATCTGATAATTGATATAAAATTGGATTGGAAACTCAGGAAGTTGTTAAATTTGAATCTAAATGAGACAGTCTGACTTGGATCTCAGAAGACTTACTGTTTCTTCCAGGTGTGCATCTTAAGAAACTTGGAGGATTTGTATAGTTTGAACTCAAAACCAGATACTGCTCAGTGATGAATTTTGCTCTGAGTTTTGTGGTTGACCCAAAATCCCAATACAAAGGAAAAGCCCAGGAGTGTGAAACCAGATCAACCAAAATATGAGACTGTTCATATGAATACTCTATGACCTGAGACCACTAAGGATCCCTTGACTCTAATTACAGTGTGGTCTCGTTCAATAAATGTGGGAAGAGCGTATGATTTCTTTATTGATTTTGGCACCTGCTACATCTTTATTAAATCTAACACATGTTCTGAAGTAGGTCTCCAATTATAGAAAACATCTTATAATACAATGTATAGATTCATCTAACACTATTTTAATAACATGCTCTAAAGAAATGTTAAGCAAGTTACGCACTATCTGTAAATGTACAGTCTGAGGGAATGAACTTTTACTTTCTTTTTTTTAAAGATTTTATTTATTTATTTGACAGAGAGAGAGAGATCAAGAGAGGGAACACAAGCAGGGGGAGTGGGAGAGGGAGAGGAAGACTCCCTGCTGAGCAGGGAGCCCGATGCGGGACTCGATCCCAGGACCCTGGGATCATGACCTGAGTCGAAGGCAGTCGCTTAACCAACTGAGCCACCCAGGCGCCCTGAACTTTTACTTTCAAGGAGGATGTTAGAAAAACATACCAAATAAAAGCAGTTGTGGGGCACCTGGGTGGCTCAGTTGGTTAAGCGACTGCCTTCGGCTCAGGTCATGATCCTGGAGTCCCAGGATCGAGTCCCGCATCGGGCTCCCTGCTCGGCAGGGAGTCTGCTTCTCCCTCTGACCCTCCTCCCTCTCATGCTCTCTGTCTCTCATTGTCTCTCTCGCAAATAAATAAATAAAATCTTAAAAAAAAAAATTAAAAAAAAAAGCAGTTGTAATATTTTTTTTTAACAGAAAAGTAACTAACAAAAACAAAGCATATTTTCGAAGGGAGCAACTATTTTCAATAATTTAGGAAGAAGATTAAACAATTATGAACATGTTACCGAAGACTTGGTTATATATTTTATACATATATATATATTTATATATATACCTTATATATATGTATATATAGTGGAAAAATGAAATTCTTAAGCGTTTTTATAGAGAGAAAAATCAGTGAGAATATATGAATTATATTCCCAAACTGCATAAATATTACCTTCTATACCACATGATTAATTATGGAAATTATTTTCAATATAATTTTATTAATAACCATAAAATGAGAGCAATGCTATCTAATTTATCTATTACCTTTTTCTCCTTCCTCAAGAGTAATATGTCCATTTAAGAATCATAGAGATTCTATTAGTCTAGCATATATTTTTAAGTTTTAAGATAGCTAGTGGAAACTGAAAATAAATATATGACATTAAGATTCTAAGTTATCATTGTTTATTTGAATTCCTTTCAAAGAAGAAAGGAAAAAAAGAATATATAATTAGGAAAATACTATATTGTAATATGAGCAGGGCTCATTTCAGAATAAACGGTTGCTGGAGTGGAGTGGGGGTGGAAGGGATGGGGCGGCTGGGTGATGGACATTGGGGAGGGTATGTGCTATGGTGAGTGCTGTGAATTGTGTAAGACTGGTGAATCACAGACCTGTACCCCTGAAACAAATAATACATTATATGTTAATAAAAAAAATGAGATAACTCTATACACATTGACATAGAAAGATGTCTACGGTTTGAGAAGATGTCCATGATATGTTGCTAAATTAAAAATAGTTGTGAAACAGTAAAAAAAAAAAAAAAAAAAGAATAAATGATTGAAGGATTCCACTCTTGGCTAAGTTGGATTAACAGGGTCTACGTACTATCCCTCCTGAAACAACCAACCAACCAAAAAGAGAATCAGAAGCTGACATATATTCCTATATTCATTCATTCCACATGTATATTGAACACGTAGTGTATGCCAGAGTTTGAGGTAGGAGTCAAGTGTACAGCAATGAGCCAAGCAAAAGTGTTACTGTTGTCAAGCTTAAAATCTAGTGAGGGAGACAGACAGCAAATACACACTTCTTAGGAAACAAACATGGGCCACCAAAGGCTACTTCTGGTCTTGCCTAAGCAGACAGATCAGCTACCCTTATATTAGAGTATATGTGTAATATATTCTTATGTATCATTCTATTCCTCTTCTTAAAAACCTATTAAACTATGTAATTTTGTCTCTAGTAACCTTATATATCATTAAAAACAATCACATTTCTCTGTGACCTCCTTCCATCTACCAAACTTCACTGATGCAACCCATTTGGTGGAAGCAATTCGTAGTTTGCTTTTGTTTCAAAATGACAGACTGAACTGCAGATTGAACTTGAGTGAAGTCTATTAAAGGTACTGTATCAATTTAAAACTTAAAGCACTAAATTTGAGAAAGACATATGTTCAGCCACAAAAATTCTCATATCTTTCATACTATGCAAACTCTGCTTTAACCTTCTTCATTTTATCCCCATAGAGAAATTCCAAACAAATTTATTCTAGTTTTTCTTTCTTCCCATTAAATACAATTCTTTTTTGCTGGGTACAAGGTTTCTAAAATTCTCCAAAAAGAGCACTGACTACAATAAAAATGCGATATGAAAAAAAATCTTTATTATATAAATAAAGATATGCAAACCCTGACAATTGGTACACTTAGGGTGAGTGGCTTCAGTTTGACATCATGCGTACAATGACATCAAAATTATCTCTTAATTATAACCAAAGGAAGTGAGAATAGATTTCAGGCTTGGGGAAGGACTGTTGAAGGGATAATAGACTTTTGATGTCTGTGTTGTCACAGTAGCACAAGAGTTAATTCCTGTGACTCTTGACCTTTTAGTGTCTTCTAACCAAGTATTGGCATTAATCTACTGCTTATCTGTCACCCACCACATTGTATAGTTCCAGTCTCTGTTTTCAATTATCAGTCATTAGAGTAGGCACTGAGCAATTTCAGAAGAAAACTCACAAAACCTTTGACCTGTTTTTGCCAGATAACCGCAAGTATTCACTGTAGATAAACTATCATTGCTTTACATTCAAGATGTAAAGGAAGGTTCTTTGCCGTATACCAACTTACTGTAACCTTTGTCACCTTCAGGTGGTTAAAAATGGACTGTTTTATTTTGCTGATGGAACAGAAGAATTCACGAGGTCATTCAGTGAAATCTGGTGAGATTAGAATGGTTGACCTCTAGCTGCCAGGCAATCTATAAAACCCACAGATTTTTCTACTAAAGAAAACATGAGAACTAAATATTTACCAAGAGGTGATTATCAGACAGCTGTGCTTTTATGTTGACTTCTTATAGGCAAACACAAACTTTTCTCAAATATTTATACACAGTGTGATTGAAATCCATTATTTATATACTAAATATACTCACTCATCATTAAATAATCATTTCTTATTACACAAAGTGAATTAGTCAGGTATTCTGTATTTACTCTAAACTAATTTTTGAAGTTGAATATTAATATTCAATCCACAGAAGATGAACATTTGTTTTAAATTCCAATTCATAATTTCTTGTATAAAATACTTATGATAAAAACAATAACAAAATATTTTCTGTGCTTTATGATGCATTGTTGTCCTCAGGGGTAAAAATAATTGAGAGACTCTCAGACTCCCTTAAAGAGATGTGTCAGAATCAGTAAATTTGATTAGATTATGGGTAATATGTGAACGTCAAAATATGAGCAACTGTGTTCTTTCTCTACCTTGCACATGTGAAATATCCAAGCAGGGTATCAAGTAAATACAATTATTTTCTATCCACTCTTGTAAAAGTCTAGCTCTAGCCTGAAAGGTTTTAACTCCACTATAACGAATTAAAAAAAAAATTAATCCCCTTTATTAATATACCTATATTCCGGATAAACAAAGTGACATTTTGATGATCAAAATGGCTGTGTTTTTTTAGGACAGGTAGCAATTTTCTATAATTAAACTTTTATTGACCATTTCCCATATAAAAAGTCCTGTTTGGAGTTTATGCAGGAATATAAAGATAAGAAACAAAACAAAAAGAAAACATGGATATTTCTCTAAAGTGTCTCACCTGTGGGGTGACACAATAATTACAATGCAAGTGGAAAGTGACTAATAGGATATCTACTGCTTTTTGAGAACTTGCTGTGTTCCAGGCACTTATACTAAGACTCTCTCAAATATCATTTAACCTTTACAACACACTGGAGTGGGCCTTTTATCATCTACCTCCATTTTAAAGATGGATAAATAAAGGCATAGGGCTATTGAATCACTTTCCTAATATCACACTCTTTACTAAGTTAGGTAAATAAGATTGAATTCAAGTTTTTCTTACTTCAAATCCAGCTCTTAATTATGTCATGTTCATTATCTAAAGAGAGGTACAGAAAAAGTGCTATGGGGTCCTCAGTGGGAGAAATTAATGTAGACAGAAATTTTCAAAGTAAGTGTTTGTGGCATTGGAACTGGAGATTTTTTTTTAAAGATTTTATTTATTTATTTGAGAGAGAGAGAGAGCACAAGCAGGGGATGGAGCAGACTCCTCACTGAGCAGGGAGCCCGACCCGGGGCTCGATCCCAGGATCCTGGGATAATGACCTGAGCCGAAGGTAGATGCTTAACCAATTGAGCCACCCAGGCACCCTGGAACTGGAGATGTTAAGTAGAGGTAGGATTTGGAGTTCTGAAAATGGGAAAAGCATCTTAGTTAGAGGACAGGGGGAGGAAAACCATCAAATTAGGAAAGGGAGAGGATTATTAAGGAGTCATTAACTCATCCAACTTTCTTTCAAAATTGAGTGTTGACTATATACTTGCCTGTGATATCGATTACAAAAATATAAGTTCCTGTCTTTAACTATTAGAATACATAATGCACCAGTGGGATGGGAAGAGTGGAAAACATTGATCCATTCCTAGTAAACTCTTACTATTCCTCAGATTCTACTGCTGACCTCCTGGACTCCGTATTGTGCAATGCCAATGAACTATTTATTATTCACTACTTTGGCCATAGCCTTCAAATCTCTTCCCATCAATATGAATGCTTTACCTAATAAAAATTTTTTAAGACCAAGTTCAAAATGATCTCCTCCTGCAGCATCCTATATACAATGTGTTGTTCTTTCCTTTTTCATTCTGCCTTATATTACACATATCCCCAGTAGCCTCAACACAGTTGTATCCCAATGGTACTTTTCCATGGCTTGCTTTCTCATCCTGAGCTCCCATCTCTTTTCTTCTTATATCTCCTTAGCTTTTAGGATTTGGCCCAGAGGAGTTATCCAATAAATATTTTGGGATTGAACAAATAGAAGAGTCGCACAGTAGCTATTTTTAGGATAATCAAGATGAGTATATGTGGAAGATGAGAAAAAGAAAAGCAGCCCTCTGACAGCCAGGAGATGGACTGCATCCAATAAGGGAGAAGGAACAAAAATTTGAAATATATTAATTTTATCAAATAAAAAATTATTTAACTTATTGTTATTATTGTTTACTTATTATTATGAAATATATCCATGTTCATGCCAATGCCTAATCTGTAAAGCTGCTATCATTATAGTAATCTAAATAACTACCGAGGGCTG
Organism: Mirounga leonina; assembly: GCF_011800145.1. Lineage (NCBI taxonomy): Eukaryota > Metazoa > Chordata > Mammalia > Carnivora > Phocidae > Mirounga > Mirounga leonina. The sequence goes on along the minus strand of NW_023270807.1, from coordinate 21,369,459 downwards.
AGTGCTGGGCTCATCCAGTCTGAGGGCAGGTAGAACACGCATCATCTTCACCCCAGTTCCAAGCTCTCTTCGTACAAGATTTAATTCTTTGTGTTCCTAAGTCGCTATTTGTTAAAGCAAAATAACATTTAGATATTTGTTAAAGCAAAATAACATTTAGATATTGGACCATTAATTAAATTTTGTTAATTTCAAAATTACGTGTATTCGACATTGACTCAGGAAACCAATTTGTTTAGCCATTTCATTAAAATATTTAAAGTATTTAACCACCTCACCTTTCTTTTGAGATTTCCTTCTCTATAAAACTGAATTCAGGAAACATTTATGAGTACAAGTAAGAGCATTTTAACTACAGAACATTTGAAAGCCAATTGAAATTGTTCTTTGAAACAATATGTTCAGGGGGACAGTTTTCCCTCCTTCAGGTCAAGCATTACTGTGGTGTTAAGAGGCTCTTAGGGTTTCTGGAATCTGGAGTTTACCACACTCTCTGGAATGGTTATCCATTCAAAGGAGCATGTGCGCTCACCGATCAATGAATAGGCCTTAATGGGACCAGTTTATGTTTCTCACTGGACTAGCCTGTGAAGGATATCTTGTGAAGTGATACATCTTGGTAGTCATATGTTATCTGTGCTTTTTTCCCCTTTTACTTTAAAATGCAATGCAGATAAGTAATAATTCTATGAGTAATCGCTTAATGATTTTTTGCACTCAGCAGCAAACAATGATCTGTACTCTTTCAACAGCGGGCTAGGCTCCTGGGAGAACGCTATCTTTGCCTTGCAGCTACTGATTCTATTTGTGTCTTCCGAGTTATAGCCCGTGTGTGGGAGATTAAGACTGATTGCCCATGAACGCATCTCCCGAAGACTGCAGAGAAATCACTACATAGATAAAACTGCATCCTCTGTCAATTAATTCTACTCTTCAGATATGGTAGACGTGAAAATCTTTAATCGGGACATTTCTATCCAATTTCTATTAATGATAAAGACATTCAGAGAGGTGTCTGGGAAAGAGAGGGACTGCAATCAGTGATCAACTTCTGTTAAGTTATACCTCGGCAATAAAAGTTTCCAGTGACTGTCTTTAAACATGAGAAGCTTAATCTTTGTGAAACATTGGCAATTTAGAGCATTTAGAATGTAGTTTGGGGCTTCTGTTTAACTGTCTGTTTCTTTTTACTGTCAGCCCATTAATCATGGAATGTGAATCTTTCGATTCATATTTTACCTCTTGGATGCTTTGATGTTGCCACTTTTTAAAACCACATAATAATAATTAATAAATTCTCTGGTTCTGTCAGTGTAGGTGAGCTTTTTTTTGCTCCAGGTAGTTCACATAGATGCAAATGTTTGAAATAGACAAAAACCTGTTTCCTAGAAGCGAATATTCACCACCATCATTATGATTGTGTTTTGAGTGATAAACTGTATAAATTTTGCTGAATTTTTGGTGATTTATTTTCTCTGGGTTTGTATATATATATATATGTGTATATCTATATTTGTATATATATGTATATATCTATATTTGTATATATATGTATATATCTATATTTGTGTATATATATGTGTATATCTATATTTGTGTATATATGTATATATCTATATTTGTGTATATATGTATATATCTATATTTGTGTATATATGTATATATCTATATTTGTATATATATGTATATATCTATATTTGTATATATGTATATATCTATATTTGTATATATATATATGCAGGAAAGCAACTGTTTTTAATTTATGCAGAGCGCACTGTTGGCAACCATCATCTTAGATAAGTAAACAATCTTATGTTGATGGACTTATTTAACCTTTATGGTGATATTCATTGGCTTACACCTGACGATCTTCCAAACAAGCATGTTTCCTCATTGGCGGTGTGAGAAGTGTGTGCCATACTGTACGTATGGCCGTTGGCAAAATACAGCCCATGGACCTTGTTAGATATGTAAGCGGATTTGCAAATAGCAGTCTGGGCAGGTCACTGTGTTCTCTTTTTAAATGCAATTTTCATAGGTGAATTGATTGATACAGATGTGTGTTTTAAATCTACTTATGTGTGTTCCCAAACTCTCTTTTCCACTCCACAGCAGAGAAATGGTGTCTGTGGTATGGGATAAAGGAATGGTCTTCACTAGAGAGAAGTGTCAACCTCCTGACCTCAGTATGTTTTAACACGTGTCATTCTATCCCCTTGACAAGTCTGGATGTGCTTTCAATGAGTGAAACCTCCTATCTTCGTTTTTGTTTTTTTGTTTGTTTTTTGTTTGTCCAGTGATTAAGAGAGTCTTTTCTACCACCCAATAGGAATGTAATTATGATTTTATGGAGTCTTACATATTTTAACTTGGCAATACAGATTTTATTAGAAATGGTGATAAAGGTGATTGAGGAATCTCATGGGATTTAGTTGATATAACATTCAAATTAAAAAGTGAATTGAGAGGCCCCAATATTTAATACAATATGAATTAAAAAAACAAAAATCGTATATATTTTCTGATTATTTTCTTGTTTATTTGTTTATCTTTGAAGCTTTCCAAGCCATTTATAACTGCAGTGGATTATAGGACACTGTAATATATGGTGAAACAATGCTTAATATGTACCCAAATCATCAGATATAAACACAGCAGGGATATCTCCTATAACAAGCTTATACTTAAGGGATATAAAACATGTCTGTACATCCTTTTTCATCTGTTTTGGGAGGGTAGTTTTAGTAGTAGGTCTGGTGGAGAAAAGGTTGGAATATGGAAAGTTCCAGCTGGTCAGTTACAATTATTTTAAAATATGGTTGTAATAAAAGGATGACCTTGCATACTAATACAGATGTTACATATTAATTCAAATTATGAATACAATCACTTGCTTATTCACAAAAATTTCCTTAGATAAGAAATGGCATCAGTATTAAATAAGTGAATGTAACACGACATTTACTACAATAAAGATTGGAGGGACTGAGTTCTAGAAGAATGAGCAGAGTCCAGAAAGCATGGCATCTTCTATAAAGTAGGAGCATCATAGAGGAGAATGAAAGCATTGAAAGATCAACTTTGGTGAGTGATAATGAGATAAAACAAAACCACATCTAGAAAAAAACATAGTGTTATGTTGTTGAGGGCTTGGGGATTGAATTCTTTTTTTTTTTTTTAAATTTTATTTATTTATTTGACAGAGAGAGAGCACACACAAGCAGGGGGAACAGCAGAGGGAGAGGGAGAAGCAGGCTCCCCGCTGAGCAGGGAGCCCGATGTGGGGCTTGATCATCCCAGGACCCTGGGATCATGACCTAAGCCGAAGGCAGACACTTAACTGACTGAGCCACCCAGGCGCCCCAGGAATTGAATTCTTGACTGTGGAATGAAATTTGTTCTCTCCCCATTATTCATAGTGGGGTTTTGGGCAAGTTATAGAAACTTGGAGACATAAGTAAGGTATGAGGATTAAATGAAGTATGTGCCAAACAAATGAGAGTTAAAGAAATTATCATGCCTTTCCTCAACAGGTAATGCAGCAGGATGATACTTAGTGAAGAGATAGAGTCATATTTTCATCCATTCATACGCTCTTCTGTTCAGTATTTATTAGAAGACTTCTTTGAATCAAGCTTTGTTTGTGTTAGATGCGAATTAGCCATTGTTGATCAAGCCCTTGATTCTCCAGCCTATTCTCCACCTTTTTGCGTACTGCTGAGAAACATTGTAAAAATATACTAGCTATGAACTAGTCTCTAAGTACAGAACCGTAGGATGTCATTACGTAGGTGGTATGGACATTGAGCAAAGATTTATAATGAGCTTTAGAAGACAGACATCTGTTACCACCTAGCTGTCATCACCCAATTTCTTACTCTTAAATTAGGGGTATTAATATTTGACACCTCCCTAGCCTTGCTCTTTGAGGTAACTGAGATTACCTTGTGAATATTTGTGAGCATCATTAGGAGTGCAAGGCTATATAGATATAAGTTTTATTCCATTATTCACTCCAACATGTCCCATGGAATTTACTAGTACAATTACAACTCAAAGCAATAGGATATAAGAATTTGAGTCACTGGACAAATCTGCACTGCAACTTTATTTTGTGTGGTATATTTAATATAAAATTTTATTAAACTCTGAAAATTTGCCCCCTTAAGCGGTTAGGTTAAATAGCCTGGATTAGAAAACTGAAATTTTATAATAACAGCTGAAATTCTAGCTTTCCACTTTATTATACTAACATCTCACAAGGGATTCCAGAACAGTAGATGACTTTACATAATATGAATTCAATACTTATTTGCATTATGCAGGTGCATGCTTTAGATTGGATCCTAACAAACTCATGTCTCAGGCCTTATTTTGAGGACTATAGGGTGTTTTTTTTTTTTTTTTTTGGTCTAAATTTCAAATATAAAATTGATTGTTAATGAAAAATTGCACGATTGTTATTTAGGATTTTAAATATTGACTTTCAGAATAGAAAAATATATTTTTGAATGGCTGTTTGGTGCATTTATGATAAAATATGGAACTCCTCAAGGAGAGTCTGCAACAGTGCAACCTAGTCAAATGCATGAACATTTCTGCAGCAAAGCAATAAATATTTATACAAAGTGGGATAGAGCCTCCAATCAGCTAATTTCCAGTTCTTCTGCCAAAGAAACTTGAAGCACACAGTCAGTTTTCAGAGCTTTTTGGATTTTGGGCTTGTGTATCTGAGATTTCGGATTTCCTAGCTTGGTGGCCTGAAATGCGTGATTCATATTCATGGGTATTTATTCTCTCTGCCTCCTCAGTTACTTCATCTTCAATGTGAGGATAATAGTAGAACCTACCTCACTGGTTGTTACAAAGTATAATATGTTAATATTAACAATGTTTAGAACAGGACCAGAATATAATGAGTGCTATTTAAGTAGTTTTACAATATCATCTACTTAATTTAGAATCCGAAAAGAACAGGTTTGCAGGGAATCAAGTTCAGTGCTCTGTAAACAAAAGCTGTGGCCCATTTTAACATGGCAAGTTTGAAGGCACTTTCATTTATTAGATGCAGGCATTTTCTACCCTTATGCTTTCCCTCTCACATGGCTGAGCTAGAGAATGGGCAACCAGAGCCCCGGGAGATGTGTTCATACCAGTCTATGCTATTGCCAGTAGAAGTTTAGACAGAAAAGAAGTTTAAAATTATGGACCAAAATAGCATCCTAAAAATGAGATTACCTTCCTTGTTTAGGGAAAAGTTGATGACTGATCTCCCTGGGAGTGGACCTCTCTTAGGACCAAGATAGTGATATTAAAAAAAAAAACCGAAACAAAACATGAGTCAGTTGAGGTGGTGTCACCTTGAGCCAGACAGCAGAAGAGCACCATCCTTGCCAAGCTCCACAGGACAAAAATGCCCCTAGGCGTGGTTTATATTTTTCTTTGCTGGCTTAGGTATGGGAGGTAGGGGTGGAGATGAGCTCCTCGCTCTCCTAAACCACCTCCTCCTCCTGGGGAAAATAAACCGAAGACTGTTTTGAAGGATGAAGGCAAGGAATCATGCATTCCTTTGTCATGAGCTTCTTCATGGACATGGAACCCATCTGGCCATGGAACACAGAGTTCTAGCAGCCTTGGCTTCCACAGTCATTCCTGGATGGGCATGACCCTCTTCTCTCTTCCTTCATCTTAATTCTTCCTCTAGTTTAGGACCTCAAGTTGCAGATATTTATAGCAGTGTTGATATGATTTCGATGAAGCACCTCAAGATATTTTCATATTTTCATGCAACTTTTTCAGCTTGTGAATTCATTTATACAATTTATACATTTTTTTTATCTTCTTGCAACACAATTTTAGCAATGAAACACATCACTGAGAACATGCACATGTGTGATTGTAGGATGTAATTATGAGATACCTTGTGCACAGTGCTTTGGAGTGAGATTTTTGTGATCCTGTCCTGTAGTATCCTAGATAACTGAGATTTTGAGAAAGCTACCAATACTGAGAAACATAACTCCATCAAATGATAGTGCAGTACTAAAAACAAGTCCTTTGAATAGATAATTCCTTAAGAAGGTGTTTGGTGCCCAGTGGATATAGACTGTATGAAATAATACTCTATTTTACAAAGCCAGGTTTGATAATAATATACCTGACACTTACTGTCCTGAATTCTTCAACATTCCATAATGTTCCCAAGAGGAAAAGTTCTCTGACTTCATTTAGCAGGAAGGTTGTTGAAGGGGAAAAATATGTTTCCCTCTATTTTGATTAAGAACAGACAGAGGTCTTTGGAAGGCTTTATGCTGCACCATGGGTAAGGAGGTTGTACTAAACAATCTATAAGAAGTAATAAAAGTGTTATTTAAAAAAAATAAAAGAACATTTTATTTGCTAAAAGGAGAAAAAAAATCTTCTGGGGAAGGCATTTTAGAAGTAATCTTTCTTGTGAACATAAATTTGTTTTATTTACTTGACCTTTATAATGTCATAAACCTAGTCCTTTATGTGCCTGCAATTTCTCAGTCCTTCCTATTTTCCTCCCTCAGGTGTGTTAAATCTCATCACTGATTTCACCTGGAACCCTGGGGGTTTCTATAACGTATTCCTAATTCCTGTATGAATCCTTCTGTGTTCTGGTACCTGATACATACTAGTAATCATTTTATAACCTTTGCTTTTTAAAACATTTTTGGATAGCCTTTCTATTTAAGATCCAGGAATTTGTATGAAACCACAGAGATTATATTGCTTTTGAACTAAATGTTGTTGGTTTGTGGAATTTCCTTCCACTGGAAACATGTATGGGTCTGTGGTTCTAGTGTTTTCTCAGTTTTATAATATCCTACTTGTTTGTCTTCATTTTCAAAGCTGGAGAATTTACCATTAATTTCCATATTTTATAAAGGACTAACTTTTTTCCTTCCTTTTTTTTTTTTTTTCTTCTTCTTCCAGTTGAAAGAGACAAGGATTTTTCTCACCAGCGAAGGCATTACAAAGAATTCCGGTTTGATCTGACTCAAATTCCTCATGGAGAAGCAGTGACAGCAGCTGAATTCCGAATATACAAGGACCAGAGCAATAGTCGATTTGAAAATGAAACAATTAAGATTAGCATATATCAGATCATCAAGGAATACACAAATAGGTAACGACTTTATATCTAACTTAACTATGCAAACAAAGGTTAATTGTAGTAAAAACCATTGATAATCCATGTGGTCTATCAAATCATGTTTTCTTTGGATGTAATGACATTGAAAGCCAGGTATAGACACATTGAAAATAAGAATAATTGATCTGAAAAATGGCTTCCACATTCCCTAGCTTTTCCTTCCTCCTGACACCAATCTGTATACTAGATGGTTTCATGCTTCCCAGGTCCCTTGTCTCATTTTGTAAATGAGAAAATTTCCATTTTAGTATGCACACATAAAATTGATAATTAAAATGATTTAAATAACTTGGTGTTTTGTAAGTTAGAGAAGAACAGCTTTATTTCACCCTGGCATAAATGTAAATTGCATGTGTGTTGTTATGTGTATTTTGATATAAGGCTTTACATTTGCAACAGGTTCTGACCATTAACCTGTATGTCTTCTGTCTGTAAAATGGTTAATTCAAATGGTGCAAAAATGGACAGATAACCTGAAATGCTAAATATATGAAAACTTCAGTTAATAATTACTGCAAATGAACCATCAAATAGAAGAGTTGCAAAGAAAGCTTAGTGTAGTTCTCAGGCCTTTCCCCTAGTGAAGAAGTCTCTTGGGTAACACCTTTATAGGTGATAAGCCACCTTTGTTGGACGGCTCTTCTATTTTTTTTTTTTAACTCTTAATTGATGTGTCATATTGGGGTGAAATCTGTCTCCAGTAGCTTCCATTCATTAGATCTAGATCTTCCCTTTGGTGAAATGGTATGTCTTTCTTTGATGAGACAGATATTTAAAGACAGCTATCTTGTCCCCTCCAAGGCTCCTCCCTCTCCTTGTTGAATATTTCTAGTCCCTGATGTTTAGATTTCTCTTGGTCTTCGAGAGTGCCAGAGTTCCCAATGGGTGCTCAATGGGACAATAGCACCTCATAATGCTCAATGAAGAAAAAAGAATAAAAAGCTTCTGAGGTCAAATGCATTTGAAAATCCTATCTGTTAGACCATTCTCTAGGAGATTCACAATGCACATCAGAATATTAGTCTTAAAAAAAGCTTTAGAGTAAAGAAACCTAGTTTTCCTCAAAATTATTTGACTATGAAATCTTTTCCTTTGGGTGTATAATACTTAATACTCCTGAAACACTGTTTCAGCCAGATGGACTTTAATAAGTGCTGATCTTATTTTAAGAGCAGTAATCCAAGGCAGAAAAATCTGTGTTCCTTTCTCAGCTCGAACACTCACTAGCTATTTGTCTATGGGTAGATTTTTGTTTGTTTGTTTAAATCTCAATCGAGTGGTTTCATTTATAAAATAAGTATACTAAGTTTTGGGAGTTTTTTTGTTTGTTTTTGTCAGAGAAAGAACCTGGCATACTACATTGTATTTTTTAATACTAAATAATGATGGTGTCTTTTAAAATTAAGTGATGAGAGGGGTCGCCTGGATGGCTCAGTCTGTTGAGCATTTGCCTTAGGGTCCTGGGATGGAGCCCTATGTAGTTGGGTTCTGAGCGGGGAGTCTGCTTCTCCCTCTCCTTCTGCCCCTGCCCCTGCCCCTGCTCATGCTCTCTCTCTCTCAAATAAATAGATAAAATTAAAAAAAATAAGATTAAGTGATGAGAATTAAAAATTATACTCCAAATATTATTTAATTATATTGCCATAACTAACCAATATTTTAGTTGTAATTTTCTTTTTCTGTTTGTTTCCACTCTTGGACTGTGAGCTCATTAAAGAAAAGATAGTGTCTTAAATATTTTTTTTAATATTCAGCACTAATTTGTTTGATACAAATTAAAATTTTGAAATTATTTTTACCCATGATTGGGATAATACTCTATTAACATATATTAAAATACTTGAATTATCTCCATTTTTGGTCATTCACAATATTTATGCATACAGAATTTATAGTTGGTTATTTCATATCCCAAGTGTTTTTTACAGGAACTATTGGTATACCAGGTCTCTATCCTCTGGAGTATACTTACTGATTGTTTGAATCTAAATACAGACCTTACATTGATCACAATTTAAAATCCTAACTTTTATTTAACTCTATTGTTGTATATGCTCATGATATTTTTAAATGTTATCCACTGAACTAGCCATCCGTTTCACTTTCTTTTACATCTATTCCCTAAGTATGTGAATTGCATAATTTAAGACATAATAAACATGATGAAAATAAAGGACTACTAGAAGAGACTCTTGATAATAATTTATAGATTGATTCCTGATGAACTCATGCTGATTTGTATGAATAATACATTTGGGAATATTTATGGGTGTTGATGCTTAGCTTATCGGATTTCACAGTTATGAAAATTTCAATTTCTTCAAACGATGGGACATTTGTTTATTTTGAAACTTTGCTATTTCTCTAATTATACCTGGTTTGAAAAATACTGCTCTCAGTGTTTCTATAACTACATCTGCATGCTTTTTCAGTACTCTTGAGTATAATTTGGCTAAGTCTTTACTTATTTTAACATGTGTTTAGATCTATTCTAAGATCCAAGATTTCCTAATATCCTTGATATTTTCCCTAAATCTTTGAGAAATGATTTCTAAAATCTTAAGTACTCTCTTGGCTTGCCATTCTAAACTCTAGGATGGTATAGATTGCATAGGTTGTTATCCAATTTACTGACTAGCATTTATAAAAGTTCAATTCAGTAAATTCGATTCCATATTAATTCAGTTCTCTTAAGTTGACATTCTTGAAATCCATCACGTATTGTTGCTGAATCATCCTGTAGGCTTATGCTATACTTACTATTTTCTGTGGGTTTTGTTTTTGCTAGTGTGTTTAGGCTTTTTCCTAGTTATCTTTTTCAATCTCTGAAACATGCAAACTCACGCATGTATACCCTACATTTCAATTTTGTATACTATTGATCAGCTGAGAGAATCTCTGGCAAAATTCATTCCTTGTCTTTGAAATAGACATTCATCCATTACTAGTGGTTTATTAATCCACAGTGTGAGAAAATGCCCTGTCTTTGTCATACGTTCAGGATTCACTTTTTGCACTCTACTTTTTGTTCCAAAGAAATATATAAATATATTTAAGGGATGGATGATATAGAAACAGTATATGTGCCTCTTAGAATATTTCAGGTTTCTATGTGGGATTTCAGCCACCATAGACATAGTGATGTGTAGCAATAACAGCATGGACTTTGGAATTTCCCTATGGGGAGATTGCTGTATATCTTAGGATTTCAGTTTACAAATATGAAATAAGTATTACAGAACAATAAAAGTGTTTCAGATGATTTGGGAAGAACTAGTGCTTATCACAGTGCAAAGACCATAGTTGATACTTTATAAATACATTGGTCAATATATACTCATATAGCTCAGTCGGAGCATCTATTTTGCTAGGGTTTAGAGGATTGTATGCATAGGGGAACCAAAAGTAGGTGGTTATTATAGTAACAAAAGCTACCATTTACTGATAACCTATTTTTATGTAAAGATAAAGTAAGTAATATGATGCCAGGTGCCTTTACTTAATAAAATATCCCCTGATCTTTGATTCATAAAAAAGGAATTGGTACATTTTTAAGTTTAATAATGAAATGAATATCACCCAACTTAACAGCAACACCATGGAAGCTATCTCTGAACTTGTCCCTGAAAGCAAATGTTAAATAAGTAATCAAGCTCTTCTTTGAAATACAGCTGAAGAGTGATGGAGATGGGAGACTAGTTATTTATGAATTATACAGAAATATCAGAGATGTAGACAAATTGGACAAAGATTCACATGTAAGTGTTTAATACAGTATTGTTTGCAATCACATAAATTGAGGACATTTCAGTGTTAAACAGAAGATAAATTATCACACTTCATTTTATGGAAAATGGAGATACTGTACTTTATATAACAAGTAGAAATTGTGTTTTAAAAATATTTGATAACACTGAAAGGTTCTCAGACTATAACATTAATTGACTAAAGTATGAGGCATAATTATACCAATTTTAAATAAATTCATATAGAAAACAGATCAAAAGGAAGCACTAAGTGTTTATTGAAGACTGGTGGGTTTGAAATTTTAATTCTTACCCCGCTGTGTACTTGATAAATTTTTATAGCCAACATTATTTTTATAATCAGAAACAAGTATAATTATAGTTGAGACAGAGACGATAATGAAACAACTTCATGCTACACATTTCTTTACAAAATAGCCTTCCTAGCTTCTTGAGGTAGAGGTGGGCAAAAACCAAACCAAAATGAAACTAAACAAAACACTAGCATTTAGCAATAAGTGGCCCTTATTTTTAATAAGCCATAGAAGGCATCTTTTTTTCCCACAGAAAATGAAGAAAGATAAGTCTCTCTCTCTCTCTCTCTCTCTCTCTATATATATATATATCTTTTCTTTCCTTTATACTGTGGGAAGTTATTGTGCCAACTGGGAGCCTTGACTTTAGCTCTCTGAAAGTGAGGAGGAACAGATTAAAAATACTTCATTTATATATCATGTCATCACAGTTAAAACAGAAAGAATTTCAGTTTTAAAAAATACTTTTGAACTGGGTTTTATATGTAAATGATGAATCACTAAATTCTACTCCTGAAACCAATATTACACTATATGTTCACTAGCTAGAATTTAAATAAAAACTAAAAAAAAGTACTTTTGAAATCCAATTATTATTATGTTTTGTTTAGTATTGATTGTCTATGGCTTCCTATATTTCTTAAGAACTAAAATGGAAGTAGGAAAAGAAGCTAGTACTTCTGGCCATTTTCAAGGCTAGGGTGACCTCTTAAAGTTTCTATGTAAAACTTCTATCTTCAGACTTGTGGGTTTTATTTTACTTAGTGTTTTGAATAAAACTCAGAAACAATTGAAATGTCAGTGCAGACTGCATTCTTGAATACAATGCATTCAACAATGTGTGTGTATATATATATATATATATATATATATATATATATATGTATATATCTCACATACATAAAGCTCACTTTCCCTAATGTTCTTATCGAGGAGTGTTGTAGTGGGGATTCTCAAGGTAACTCAGACTGATGTTTTATAGATACGTTTTATATTCAAGACACTGTCTAATCCATTAACCATCTAATATATGAATTTTTTGGCAGTGTTTAGGTAATGAAAAATTTTTAAAAGACCCATTATATCATCTCTTTCACATGTATTTATCTTAGCAAGACTTAAAAGCCTTAAAATAATATATTCTAGTTCTACCATCTCCCACCTCCCCCATTTATTCCCACTCATATTTAAATGTGTGCGATTTAAAGGAGTGTTCTGATATTTATCCAGATTTTTATTTTTCTTGGTAAAAAGTTAACACACTTTGCATCATTTCACTTATTTAATCTTTTCATATAAGGCTTACAGCCCCAAATTCTATATAGAAGGCATTGCTCTTCAGTCACACCTCGTATATCTAGCATTATTGGGAAATGAGGTTTCCACATGATTGAATTTTCCAGATAATTCAGCTGAGGTCGGCATGCTTTTTCTGAGCACCTACCATGTAGCAAGCACAAGGGACATAAGGCCGAGTAAATAAAATCTCAAAAGCTCATAGCCTGAGGGCTAGGGGCTGTGGTGGGCCTGCCTCACACAGACTTTAATAACTATAATACAATGTGCTAAGCACTATGATGTAAGTATGCACTAAGTGTTGTGGAAACACAAATGAAGGGGAAATTAATTCTTCATGTGGGAAGGTGAGGGACCTTCAGGGAAGCCACTGAGAGGAGTGCACCCTTGAATTGGGCCTTTCAAGATGAGTAGGAATTTTCTATAGCCAGAGGGAGAGAGATTGAGAGGGAGGAGAAGAGAGAGGGGCAGGGAGAGACAGAGAAACAGAGAGAGGGTTGTGTCCTAGAAGAAATATTCCTGAGTATTAAAATGTTTAAATGTATAAGGAATTAAATAATACAAGTAAAACTATCAATGCCAATATTACTATTACTAAGGATAGCAGCCAGGGCTTATCCAATTAATGGGCACTCACCATGTGTCTGGCACTGTGCTGAGTGCTGTACTTGAATTAATTTTTCACATATATGTGCACGCATATGCACATGTATATGCATGCATGTGCACATGTATATGCACATATATGCACATGTATGTGCCCATGTATGTATACATTGCTATGCAGAATTCAACCTTTTCCTAATGTTCTGCTATGAATATAAATTTTTGTACTCCATTGTAAAAACATTTTAAGTTAGCCTGCTTGATGTCATTAGCCACCTTCACTACTTGGATATATTTAGTTAAGCTGTCATCTTTCCAGTTCACAGTCAGCTTCATATTTACATCATCTCCCCCATCCTGCTTCGCTAAGATTTGTGATTCTTCTGTGGACATACTTCAGAATCTACACTGACAATTTCCACTCAGGAAGATTTCATGGGCTCTTGAGAGCAGTATGGCAGAACAGGATGCTCCATGGTTGATGTCGTTTTCTCCATACAGGATAGGACACAAGCATAGCTTGAGTCGCCGCAGTGTGCGAGGATTCGTGCTCCCTTTCAGGGGTTCTCAACTAGGGCAATGTGGGCCCCAGGGAACATTTCACAATGTCTGGAGACATGTTTGACTGCCACAGTTGGTGAGGGTGGGAGGATGGAGTGCTAGTGGAGTCTAGTGAGTAGAAATGCTGGAGTAGTGGGAGAAGTGATAAAACCTTCTACAATGGACAGGACAGCTCCTCCGCACCATAAAGAATGACCTTTATGTCCATAATGTTGAGGTTGAGAAACCCTGTTCTATTTAAAAGTTTAAGTTGTAAATATACAAATGGGACTAAAGTACCGGTCAGTCAACTTCTCTTTGATTAATTTCATATTTTGCGCCCTACGCGTCATGGCACGGAAGAGCTTTTCGAGTCCTAAGGGCTCTGGGTGCATGGCTCATTGATTAGGAGGCATTAAAAGTGGTTGGACTATCTGTGTAATAATCTTACTTCTTTGTTTCTTGTTGAATGAGGGGGCCTCCTGTGTGTGTGTATATATATCCAGTAGCACATGTTTAGATTCTCTGCAGGGGAAAAATATGGGATGATGTAATGCCAGGAAACCTGTTAAACATTAACAATATCTTGGCAATTAAAAAAAAAAAAACAACTCTGCTGAGAGAAAACTGAATTTTCATAGTGGGAATTCAACTTGTTTTTCTATTTTCACATGCTTGTCATTCAATTTCATCTAATATTACTATTTCACCACTTTACCTCTGTACCCTTAGAATATAAATACAGCATTGAGTCAGATATTCTGAAAATTGATGCTCCATGAGATTCATAGAATTTTATTATTTCACATTTGTTTTGGTAGAAAAAAAATCAGTTGAAAATATCAGTCAGCTCACAGAGTCAAATTCTAATACTTGTAAATGCTGCTCCTGAGAGGAACTTTTGACAAAAATTCCAGAGAATATAATTTATTCATTTGTTGTCCCTTGTTAATGTGTTCCATACTAGAGTTGTACATTGGGTTCCTTAAGTGGTATTGTGGTATTTATGTCAAATGCCCAGAGAAAGATGTATGCTCTGTCCTTGGGTGGCCATCATTACATTTTTATTGGACTTGATAAGCTATTCAAAGGCAAAGGGTGATGGAAGGAGGTGAAATACTTATAATAGTAGAAATTTTGGAAAGACTGGAGAAGTCCTGTGTACTGTAAGGTTCATGCCTTATGGAAAAAGAGTAATGCCACTTTTCCTTCAAAGCGTGTCTTCCAGACAATTTCTTTCTTTCTTTTTTTCTTTTTTTAAGATTTTATTTATTTATTTGGCAGAGAGACAGACACGGAGAGAGAGTGAACACAAGCACGGGGAGTGGGAGAAGGAGAAGGAGGCTTCCCGCTGAGCAGGGAGCCCGATGCGGGGCTCAATCCCATGACCTTTGGACAATGACCTGAGCCGAAGGCAGACACTTAATGACTGAGCCACCCAGGCACCCCTTCCAGACAATTTCTGAAAGCTTTTCTTGACCAGGTTTAGTGCTTGGTGGTTAGATTATAGAATGATTATGCTCTTGGTTAACTATTTCTTCTCTCTCTCTATTATATAATATATAATGTATGTGTATATACACATACACATTCATAAATAAATATAACTGAAACCATAACAATCTGAAGAATATTTCTCCTTCATTATCTCTTATTGTTGATTATATAAATAATTTTACTTCCTTTTGGTAAGTTTTCAACTTAATTTTTTCCCTCTAACCAATTTAGGGACAAAGGTTCATTATGGATTATATGCATCAATAAATGTTACTAAAGTTAAAGAGAATGAATTAATACCTATATCCAAAATTTATAAACACAGGTTAGTTAAAGAACTTTTGCAGTAATAATTGCATAAATCACTTCTGATCCTAATTATGCCATCAAGCATAATACATACAACTTATTATATACATACTTACATGCAATAAATTTGTTTTGGTAAGAAAATAGCAATTGTAATTTGCATAGCATTTTTTATTTGTGTATCCTTTCATCCCTGCAATATATATATATATATATTTTTTTTTTTTTTAAAGATTTTATTTATTTGACAGAGAGAGACACATCAAGAGAGGGAACACAAGCAGGGACAGTGGGAGTGGGAGAGGGAGAAGCAGGCTCCCAGCTGAGCAGGGAGCCCGATGCGGGGCTCGATCCCAGGCCCCTGGGATCATGACCTGAGCCGAAGGCAGACGCTTAACGACTGAGCAACCCAGGCGCCCCCCTGCAATATATTTTTGAGATAGATATTATTTTAATCTTTACTTAAAGAAGAAAAAACAAGCTCAGAAAGATGACTTAAAGGGCATAATTATTCTAATCAAAGCTGACATATAGCAAGTCATTGTTGAAATTAAGCAGATACCAATCCCACCTACAACAATGATTCTTTGCTTTATAAAGGTAGACTTATAATGAAGATCATTATAACTTTGCTTTAAATCCTCTCACTTTATTATATTTATTCACCCCTCAACTTCTGCAATTTGATTCTCATAATTCCATTCTACTGATCATCCATCAACATTATCCACCAACACCCTCCTTGTTATGAAATCTTATGGACACTTTTTCATTCTTTGATACTACCTCCCACCTCCTGCTTAATATGTGAAATATCCCAACTAGAGAACTGTATTAGTTTGCAAAAGCTGCTGTAACAACTTACCAAAAAGTTGAATGGCTTAATTCAACAGAAACTGGTTTTCTAACAGTTTTAGAGGCCAGAAGTCCAAAGTCAAGGTTCTGCTAGGGCCACATTCCTTCCAAAACCTCTAAGAGAGGCTCCTTTCCTGATAGCCCCAGATGTTTCTTGGCTTGTATCAACATAATTTCCATCTCTGCTTTTGTCTTTGTATAGCTATCTTCCTTCCGAATGTGTCTATCTACGTCTCTTCTTATAAGGAGAGCAGCCATACTGGAATAGCCCCCACCCTCATGACCAAATCTCAACTTGATTACACTGTAAAGACCCCATTTTCAATAAGATCATGTTTATAGGTGCCCAGGATTAAGACTTCAACATATCATTTTGAAGGACACAATTCAATGCATACCAGGGAATATGTCAGTTAGTGTTGGATAAGAGAAATAGAATCATGTGAGTGATATGGAATAAAGGACTTATTAGAGTGATTTGTCTTTCTGCAATTTGGGACCTGGTTAAGAGTTCCTATGAGGCTGTTGCTTCTGCATCTGGTGGTGATGGGTCTGAAGTTTGTAGCACAGGCGACTGGGAAGGGAAATGGATAGGAAGTAGGAGAGCATGAGGAGAACTAACAGCTGGGAGGATAAGCTGGAACTCCAAGGACATATTGGAAACCATTCTACTCAGAAAGTCCCAACTTCAGTGATGTGAGTGACCTGCAGGGTAAGCTGGTAAACTTCACCATGAGCTCCACATACCCCTTGCTTAGGATGTGAAGGTGAAGAGGATGACCTGGCAGGAGGAACTGTGGGCCAGGATTTGGAGAAACCAGTGTTACTGAGATCCAGTGGAAGCTGGAAGAGCAGCAGACCCAGCTGTTCCCCACAATAAGGTGAGCCAGCAGATCAGCGGCAATGCATGTGAGCAGGAGGAAAACCTGGCACTTTACCAGTCTTCCAAGCATAAACTTGGCTGCTGCTTCACTTCAACTCCTGCACAAATTTCTTGTATGGCTAACCATTACACAGAACCAAACAGGGGAGAGAATTCTGGGAGTCTGGGTTTCAGTTTAGCTGGTTTGACAAAGTATAAAGCCACAGCAGTCCATCTTTGTCAAACTGACACCAACACATACATTTTATAAACATTCATACTTTTCCAAAAAATATAATAGGAAAATCATTCTCCGATTTTTTAACCATCTTTGGAAGTTGTTCAGTCCTTTTCTAGCTGGGTCACATTGCCCCTTTAATATCCTGTCACTTCAATATGAAATATGAGGTTAGCTACCATCAAAACTGCTTATAGTAGGTGATAGGCAGATGGGGAAGGGAAAAAAAGAATTGGTTCATAGGAGTACAAATACATTAATATCAAAATAAGAAAGTAATACTCATAACTGTTACAACCCTCACTTCTGTAACTGGTCACATGGTTGTAGCTGGTCTTTATAACTTCCTTCTTCTGCTATACAAACCATATCCTTTTTGTTTTCACTAAGCATAAGGTCAGTCATTGGTCCTTACTTATTAAGGTAAATGAAATATTCATTCTTGAAGTGTCTGGGCCATTAGGAGTAATGCCTGCAACGAGCTGTAGTTTTCCACTGACTTTTATCATAGGACATGGGAGTACTTAGGGGTGTTCCAGGTGATGTCTTATATTTCAGACATGATCCTTTCCCATACTGTGGTAGAATCAACTTAGTTTCCTCTTGATACTTAGGATTGATCAACCTGCATACTATAGCAGCTCTTTATCAGCTTGTTGATTCACTGGCCTGAGGAGCCCAAAGTGCCCACGTGGATATCTCAATTTCTAACTTAATGGAACCACTGCTAAGGCTACTAATGGTACCATTCTACTATTGGGAACGAAGAGCTCTGGACCAACAGAGCCCAACATTTTGGGGCCAAGCAGCAAAAATTTTGCTCATTGGATCAGGAAGAGCGAGTAAGAAGAGCCACTCCTGTTTCCACCTCTGGATTTCTAGACTCATGAGAGAGGGCTATGAGAGAAATAGTCCTATACTGGTTGCTGATATAGAGCATATAAAGCTTCCTGAGGATATTAGTCCATTTGCACAAGATACTGACAACCAACTGGTGGCATAACTGAGTCTTCAAAGAGGCCATTTCCTTGTCCTATCAGGCCATCTGCTACAAGGTGATGGGTAACATGGTGAGACAAAAGAATTCCATAAGCCTGAGTCCATTCTGTACTTCATTTGCTGTTAAATGAGCTTTTTGATCAGAAGCAGCGTTAAAATTCCATGACAGCAAATAAGGCATTCTATAATTTCATGGGTATTGATTTTAGCAGAAACCTTATGGGCAGAGAAGGAAAATTCATATCCACAGTACCTATTCCAGTGAGAACAAATACTTCCCTTCTATGATGTAAGTGGCTCAATATAATTGACCAAATACAAGGTAGCTGTCTAATTCCTCTGGGGAATGATACCGTAAGGATTTAGTATAGGGATTTGACCTTATGCAATTGTGGAAGGTAGTTAAGCAGTCTATGTAGGCTGTTGCTCTACATTTGATGCTAAGCTTAAGGTCCTCAGAGAAGACTGGAAGAAAAGATGGGTGAGTTGGGGAAAAGAAGGGCAAAGTAGAACCTGTGAGGATGATCTGGAAGCCACGAGGACAAATTGGAACCTATCTTCACGCCTCCAGTTTCTTTTTTTTTTTTTTTTAATATTTTATTTATTTATTTGACAGAGAGAGAAAGAGATAGCAAGAGCAGGAACACAAGCAGGGGGAGTGGGAGAGGGAGAAGCAGGCCTCCCGCGGAGCAGGGAGCCCGATGCGGGGCTCGATCCCAGGCCCCTGGGATCATGACCTGAGCCGAAGGCAGACGCTTAATGACTGAACCACCCAGGTGCCCCCAAACCTCCAATTTCAATGATGCAGATGATTTCCTTGCTACCAAATCTTTCCTCATAGATGTGTCCACATGCCTGACCCTGAATTCAGAGAAACTGGACAAGGAGATTCAGTGGGATCTGAAGGAGCTGCAGGCTCAGCTGCTGCCCCACACCAAAAAGGTGAACCAGCAGATCTCGACAGTATGCCTAAGTTGTAATAACACTTGAACATATGGAAGTCTTCCAAGCATAAATATGGCTACTGCTTCACTTTC
This sequence comes from Mirounga leonina, assembly GCF_011800145.1. NCBI lineage: Eukaryota > Metazoa > Chordata > Mammalia > Carnivora > Phocidae > Mirounga > Mirounga leonina. The sequence continues at coordinate 21,349,980 of NW_023270807.1, read as the reverse complement.
ACTTTCCAAATCTTACCTAAATTTCTTTTGTGGCCAACCCTACTCCAGAACCTTACAGGGTAGTTCCAGTTTAGTTAAACTGATATAGTGTAAAATCCATACTGAGAGTCAATAAATGTTAAATTGAAAGAGTGAGTAAATGAATGGATGGATGAATAAATTTACAAAATGTCTCAGGTCACTCCTTGGCTCCAGTTCTACCATCTTGTTTTAGGCTGGTGGCTCAGCTCGACATTTTGGCATTCCAGTCCAAAAACCAGTGATCTTTTGGTATAAGGAGAACAGTCAAAATATAGTTTGGGACTCAACGAGCTGCCATAATATAAGGGAAAGAGTTCTGAAAATGAAATATGGAGAACTGAGATATGGTCTCCCAATTAGCTCAGTAACCATAAGAAATAATTTGATCTCTCTTTAAATTTTCTCATCAATAAAATAACAGTTTGGTTAAGTAATTTATATCCCACTTAGTTTTAGTATTCTTTGATCAATTTTAGTCACCTTCAGAGGTAGAATCCCAGACTAGCTAATTTCACATCGGACATTTTTCGTCATAGTTTTTATTTAGTTTTAAAATGAGAACACACCCTTTAGTCAGCTATTTACACAGTAGAGAAAGTTAACCTTCAAAACTGCATGCATACTGGGCATGCTTGCATACTGTATATGCCTGATTATATGGAGAACATATAATCATGATATGATCATATAAAAATGATATCTGCCTTACCCAAGTAAAAGATCCAAAAAATTAGAGGGAGAAATTGAGTATTTATATAATGGATCTTTTTTTATAAACACGGCTATATAATGAACACAAATAATACAAAAAATTTACTCATATAATTATGTGTATATATTTTAATCATGTCATATAGAATATTTATATAGTGATATTCCTTGTTTTACTGTCAAAATACATATGTGAAACTTTCAAGCTTTTTACATGCATGTTTGACATCATGTCTATTGCTGTATTTTGAGTCATATATCACAATACTACAAACCACATCATCTTCAGGTTCATCTTTGTCTGAAAAATAGCATTTTTTCAATCTGCGTATGATACTGTTATTGGAAATACCGTGTTATCAAAAGCACCAGTATGTACACATTTTTTCTGTTATTGTTGTTTGTTTTTAAACTTTTCTAGATGGATAAATGTTATATCCACAATGCGACTTTTGACTCTATGCTTATATAAGTGATTTTTAAGAGAGTGACTTACAAAGACAGCCAATTATGGGATTTTTCAAAACAACACACCCAGGAAGAGTTACTGAATTTCCTTGTGTGTCTTCTTTTTCTCCACCCCCTCCTTATCCTTTCCTCCCTGCACTCACTCTCATTCTGCTCCTTCCCTTATGGTTCCTCTCCTTTCTCCTTTAGTTGTAACCAATTCTATTGCTAACATCTCTAAGCATCCCCAAATAACCTTGACTCAGGTTGTTTGATCATAATATGCCTCCCCAAATAATACTTTCCCAAACTTCACAGGTCAAAATTAAGCAATTTAGAGCCATCTGTGTTATGACACATCATGTAAAAATTCACCTATAATTTGCTTCTCATTTAGATAGATACTCAGATTATATTACATTTGGTCTTTACAAAATCTTTTAAGGCAGGGGTTACCATACTATATTTTAAACATTATGGAAACTGAGACTGAGGACTTCCTTAATTATTCAAGCTCTGTCTGATCCCCAAATCCTTTTTATCATTACATTACATTGATATTTACATAAAGGTGGTAAGATAAATTTTAGCTCTCCTGCTGTCACATTCTTAAATATGTAACTTCAATTTTCTCATTCCATCAATCTATATTTTTGAGTTGTAAGTATGATGACAATTCAAAGTTTGTTGAATTTTGGCTCCTGCTGTTTAGTCCTTAGTGAAATACCCATGCTTCCTACCCTTCTAGTATTTTCAGACTCCTAAGGCACGTATACAAAACTCTTTCCTCTCCCAGTAAAATGTAAAGCACCTTTCCAAATCAGTATCTACAGTCCACCAATTTCCCATGACTAGACATGTTTAAGCCTCTCTGGTCATGATTAAAGTAAGATCTGTGCAAATGTGTTTGTACCAAACTCTAAATGTGTGTATGTATGTATCTATCTATATACATATTATTTACCTTTGAGTAACTATTTTTAATATATTTATATATTTCACATGCAAGAAGTGTATATGTATGCTACAAATCTTTTATCTATTAAATATAACTGTATTTAACAACTGCATGATGATTTCATTTAGCTGCATAAGAAATTATTATGCTGATTTATATCATAGTCTAGACAAATATTCAAATTCTTTCTGAAAAAGAAAGATACAAATTTTAGTGATTATGAATTATTTTAATCTATATAAGTTTACTTTCACATATTTGTTTTTGAAAACATTTCAATGTTGATAATTGCTATAATGTAAATAAACACAGAACATTCACATCCAGGATAATTTCTGCCTGTAAAAAAATATTTTAAAATAGTGTTATGGGTTGAATTGTACTCCCCTCTCTCCCCCAATCCATATATTGAAGTCTGAGCCTCCAGGATCTCAGCATGTGACCTTATTTGGAGATAGGGTCTCTAAAGAGATAATTAAATTAAAATGAGGCAATTAGGGTGTCCTTATAAAAAGGGAAATTTGGACACAGAGACACACACAGAGGGAAGATTATATGAAAGACACAAGGAAAAGATGACCAACTACAAGAGAAGGAGACAGGCCTAGAACAGATACTTCCCTCATAGCTCTCAAAGGAACCAGCCCTACCAACACCTTGATTTGGACTTCCATCCTCCAGAACTGAGACAATAAATTTCTGTTGTTTAAGCCACCCAGTCTATGGTACTTTGTTATGGCAGCCTTAGAAAGCTAACACAATACCATTGTGAAATATTTGCTTATACACATCCATGTAAATGGACTTTATTGCCTTTGCTGGAATGCAGATTTTAATTTTAGTTTCATTATTATGATTATAAACAATATACAGAAATTTTATTATGGATTTATTTCTGCTACAAATATATTTTTCTGCATATATATTTTCTCTCTACTGCATTCCTTTTAAATGAATTAATATTTTAAAATAACTTTTATTAGATATTTCAAGAATTTCAATAAAAATGTCAGGTAAAAATAGTAAGATGGGGCAACATTAACAGGTTTATTTTATACTGTTTGTAGGACATAGTATTTCTACTATTTCCAGTGATTTAAGTTCCATTTTTAGCGGAGTGATTTTGTACTTCAAAAGAAATCGCATCTAATTTTCTACAGAACGGGTAGGGATTTATTTTTAAGAGACTGCTATGAAAGGTATTACATGAGTGAAAGTTGCAGAATTGTTACCATTGTGTTGATTAATAATAGACTTGATTCTTCCAAAGTGTATTCTGTTGTCTGTAGGTAATGCAGAAGAGCTTCTAGAAAAGGAGAGAGGAAAAATTAAAGAATAGCAATTATCAGTCAAAAATAAAATAGCTTTGCTCAGGAATAGGAACCCATGGAGCTTATGCCAGCAATTGAAACTTCAAAATTTTTCAGAGGGGTAACTAGAAATATATGGATTTTTCAAACCCTACCATCTGCCTTGATTTACCTTCCAATGAATTGAAAGTTGCATCTCTGAAATTCAGATATTTAGGGCTTGCTTGAATCCTCTGGCTGATGCTTTTTCTAAATATAGCCATTAAAATTGAAACCATTTTCTTCACAGACATGCTTGAAAATTTGGGTATTTGAATGTGGATAGTTTGGGGATATTTTTCTGGAAAAATAGCATAATTTAAAAATAATAGAAAATATTACCTGGATAACTACCTAAAGACATTTGTTACTTAGTGGAAATTGTTCTCAAATTTTACCTCTTTGTTCTTTTTTGTTCTTCAAATGTTTGTTTATTTCATGCCAAGGTAGTGGCATTATAAACTCTGCAGAACTTACTAGAGCATTTATGCCATATTTCAAATTGAAAGCAGGCTTGACAGCAGGGTAGGACTTGAGTATTTCCCAAGCTACAGGGTGACTCCTTCTGTTTCAGAAGTCGATAATGTGATTAAATTATTCCAGTAGTATAGCTTCAAAGATACTCACCAAATATCTCAAGAATTTAAGGATAATTTGTATTTTCTCAGATTCTGTTTACTTGATGAGTTTTCCAAGTTAGGAAGAAGAGGGAGAATTGGATTGATATCCCATCACACTATGAATATAATGGGTCCTTAAAATCCAAGTGAGAACTAGTGGAATATTTTCATTGCATTGTAGTATATGTTTGCCATATGTCTTCGGTATCTCAAACTGAGTCCCGTATTAGATATGAAAAGATGTCTGTACCCCTCCTTTTGGTAAACATTATGATTAAATTGTGAAAGAGAATGAAAGTTGCATCCTTGGGACTAGAGTAGCTGGATGATTTAAATAATCATAATTTTAACTTTTATTTTAATGAAATAAATCAAGTTGAAATTTTAACTTCTCTAGGTTAGTGAAAGAATGAATTTTATTTTATTTTAACTTCTCTAGGTTAGTGAAAAAATGAAATAAATCAAGTTGAAATAAAAAAAATGAAGATGCAGCTTCTAAAACATTGAGAATCTTCACTTCTGTTAAAAATAATTAAAATCTTCAATGATAATAGAGTGTTTTTCTTAAGAAATAATATATATACATAATTGGGTTTTACTCAAAATTTGCTTTTTACATTTTGTAAGCCACCTTTGAAGTGACTTGTGTGATGCAACTAGATGGCAAATGCAGAACGGTATTTAACATGGCTGATTATGACATAGCTTTGCCTTTCCTCATATAAATAATATGTTCTTACCCAGATTCAGCCCAGGATCAAATGTCATAAAAATGCATAATAGTATATTTCTATGCTACTTTGAAAAAGAGCTGTTGTAAGGATGAAATGTCCGACATACGTAACTTTTAGATCAGAGGCTGCCTGTAGTAAGGAAATAATAAATAAAAAGCAGTTCACTATAATTCAACAAATGTTCATACATTTGGAAATTTAATTGCTAAAGTTAAGATTGGTAAATGTTAATCACAGTGACACTGTGGAGAGTATTCCAAAACATACACTTTCATAATCATAGCCATTATTGTCCCCAGGGGTCTCATGCATGCAGAAGATGTTAAAGCAAGTCAGGGAGCATCTGCTGCTCCATTCATGGGATTCATCCTTTAATCCAATGGTGCAGTCTGAGAGCCTCTCTTGGCCTTTGGTATCCATAAAATAATTATATAATCAAAATGGAAAATGAAATAAAAAATAAAAATATATATTATATAATGGAAAAAAAACCCAAGTATAATGAAAATGAAAAATAAGGGACAACTATCTCTAAAGCAGATGCTTGCATCACATCCTGCCCATCCCTGCTCCGTTCCTTCGTTCCTTCGACAATCCACATTCATCCAAATTAGAGTAGCTACTTTCCCTTCCAATTCTACCCAGTTTAACCCTTGCTAGTGTACTTGCCAGGGAAGGCTACTTACTGACAGGGGTTTCCGGGAACGCTGATTATCAGAGCCCAAATCCAGACCACTAAGTCAGTTCGTAAAGGCCAGCGAAGAGCAGGAAAATGGAAATTACTTTCAGCTATTACTAATCTGCACCAGATTTGCGTTGGAGGCCAACAATAAAAGGCTCTGTATCTTATTACTCATCACTTGAGTCCCTTGTTCCCCTTGTTCTTTAATTAACTTTTGTTATTTTTTTAACTTTTGTTATTTTAAAGAGTGCTTTTGGAATGTTTTCACTTAAGGATAGGAAATGATGATCTTTGTTCACACTTTTAACTTTTTTGTTGTTGTTCTGTTTCTCCTTAGGGATGCAGATCTGTTCCTGTTAGACACAAGGAAAGCCCAAGCTTTAGATGTGGGTTGGCTTGTCTTTGATATCACTGTGACCAGCAATCATTGGGTAATTAATCCACAGAATAATTTGGGTTTACAACTCTGTGCAGAAACAGGAGATGGTAAGCAATGAATTTCAAATATTTCTTTTGGGGCGTTAGTTTTGACACATTAAGAGTTACAGCTTTCTATATAATTTAACCAAGATAGAATAGAATGTTTTATACTTATGATGTGCAAGGTAGCACCTGCCGTAGGATAGTGCAATATATTAATTAGTTAATTGATTTGTAAACGTATTTTCCCAACACACGTTTATTTTGAGGCTCTGTAGTGGGGATGGAGTGGTAAAGAAGAATTAGATATTGTTTCTGGATCTCAAGAAGTTTTTAATCTAGTATTGAAGATGTGTACACAAACAAGTAGCACTACTGTAATATAATAATTCCAAAAGACAGCTATATACAAAGTGCTATGGATCTATGTCTTGATTATGGTAGTTATACAACTATATAGTTTGTAAGAATTTATAAGCTGTACATTGAAATAAATATTATTATTTGTAAAAGATATCTCAAAATGACTAAAAATAACAAAGATATATATATGTATATATATATTATGTATACAGTGGTGTTAGGGAAACAGGCAGAGGGGCTATTAATAATACAAAGGGAGAAGGGAAGATGGAGATAGAACAAAAGAGGCACAAAGTACTGCAGAAAGTAAACATCGTTAGGTCTTAACATATTCCAATATTTGGTCAAAGACAACAGCTCCAGAAACGCCTGTTGGGTGGGAGGGTCTGTAGGAAATCTTCATTTTGAAGAAGCTCCAGAAATTATTGGGCTCCCAAGTATTCATTGAGCACCAGTGTGTGGTATGCTTGGCTAGATGCTGGAGATAAAACGGTAAGCAAGTGCAGAAGTGACCTCGTGAGGCTTGCAGTTGAGTGAGGCTCAGGTAGTGAGCACATAGGTATATTAGTGAACGGGTGATACTGCATACTGAGAAGAGCCCAATGGATTTACAAGTATAGATCAGTGAGTGAGTCTAAACTACAGTCTTAAAGATCAGGAAGGTGTGATTAGGGGAAAAAGTCAGGGGCAGGCCCTTTCAGACAAATGCAACAGAACTGACCAAGACTGCGGTAAAAGGGGCCTTTGCACATTCTAGCAGGAGGCCAGGGAAGCCCAGACCAATTTATTCAGAATCTTGTCATCCTTTGATCACTCAAAGAGTCCAAAAATTTTATTTTATTTATTTATTTATTTATTTATTTATTTATTTATTTATTAAAGATTTTTATTATTTTTATTTTTTTTTATTCATGAGAGACAGAGAGAGAGAGAAAGGCAGAGGGAGAAACAGGCTCCCAAGGAGCAGGGAGCCCGATGTGGGACTTGATCCCAGGACCCTGAGATCATGACCTGAGCCGAAGGCAGACGCTCAACCATCTGAGCTACCCAGGCGCCCAGAGTCCAAAAATTTTAAATCCAAATCTGGGCTTTCAAGTCATGTAAAATTACATTTGTCATGATAAGAGGATAGAACATAATTTATTTAATGATTTATTAGTACTTTTTACATATTTAGATGTAGACCAAGTGGGCTTACGTTGTGCTCTTGCATCACACCCTGCGAATGTGAGGGCCAGGCACAGGGAGGGTAGTTTATAAAGGGATGATTAATTAGAGGGTGTGCCTTATTTAAGCTTTACTGCCTTTAGTTTTCTGCAGGCTCAGGCAATAGACACCTTAGCCCTAGAGTTTGCCCTACTCAGTCCTCTGCTATATTACACTAAAGTCTCGCTTAAAAAATACAGAGTAAAGTAAAAGTTAGGTCTGACTTGGATCTCTTGCAAGGGCATTTATTGCTATAAGCAATAGGACTTCAGAGTGACATTGTTTTACCTATATAACCAGATTTACAGCCTAAGAATAATATTATAACCAATGTTGGTACTCCAAGGATTGCATATATGAAATGAGGCTGACAGATACAAATTAAATTTATTACAGAGTTCATCTAGTGAAAGTTTCACGCTTCAGATCTTGATCTAGAAAAAGTTCTTAATGCTGTTGACCAGTTTCAGACATTTTCCCACTAAATCTAGACTTTTCCATAGATTTTAATTACAATGCTGAATTTTAATATTTTTAATGAACAATTCAAATACTTTGAATTATAGGCTATTTTCCAATTATGGCTTTGAGATTACCATTTAGGATTTTCAGAGTTCAAGCATTATAAATGTAGATGGAGAAAAGCCCATACTTAAATAATCTTGCAGGAATTCTTACAATGTTAAACTACTGTACATTTATGGTCAGAAATGTGACTGGGAAATCAGCACTGTGGGGGTGAGCCGTCGTTTCTTCCCTGGTATGTGGCCCAAAGAAGAAAAATTAAATTAGTGGTATGTGTTTCTCCCAGTCTTCTCCTTGGGGAGATGCTTGAAATGTCTAAACAACTCAAGAGATCTATGATATATGATCAGCCTTTTCATTCCCTACCCACTCACACCCCACTTGAAAATTCTGAAATTTCTCTCTTCTGTTTTTTTTCCACTCCTTCTTCTGTACTGGTTCTCTTTGCTTTACTATCCATATAATTTGGCTTCTGTCTTGCTTTTAATTTATAGTTGACTAGTTCTTGGGAAGAGAAGGTCTCTTCCCAAGAATATTTTATATTTTGGAGTTCCCCCCTCCTCGATTTATTTCTCTTATATATATTAATTTTACTTTAAATTATTGTGGTATTATATATGGGGGGCTTTGTGTTTGCTTTTGAATCTAAAATAAATATTTCACTTTTTTCAAAGGCTTCCCAATCTTTTATTTAAGAGTTAGGTTACCTATAGCCTTTGTTACTTTTCTTTATCTCTTTAATATTGTATAATATGAAAATATGAAAATGTTTAAATGTGCTAGGCAAGCTGGCTTTGTGCATTTAAGCAATACTTAAAACAGATTTTCACCAGAGCTGGAGCATATTTGGTCTTGAGAAATAAAGTGACCCTCCTGGCACCTTAGTTTTATTAACTGCAACCTCACGGAGAGTCTACTTGTGACATATCTCTATTAATATGGATAACCAGGTGCTTCAGCTTATTATTGCTTCATTCATTACTACTGCTGATGTTCTCAACATGATACTGCGATATTGCTACAAACAGAGCAGACAAACTATCTTTAATTTGCAATAATGGATTCTGCGTACATTTACTTCTCAGCAAAAGTAATTGGTAGTCATGACTGGATGATACTCAGGAAAGTTTGCTTTCAAATTCATTTGTGGATTATCTACTTATTCACTTGTTCAACATAAAATTATTGAGTACCTATACAGGGAAGACAACATGTTAAAGGGCAATATAATCTGGGAGACAGACATAGGTAGCTAATTTTAGAAAAAGTCAAGTGCCCTAAATGCTAAAAACAGTGATATCATCAAGACACTCCAGGAAAATGGAAGAGAAAGGATTAATTCCAGATAGGACAGAGCCAAAAGTTCTGTGGTTCAGGTAACTTGCAAGCCAGGTCAGTTGAATAAGGTTCAAAGAAATGGAGGTGAGAAGAGAGGGAGTTGTGAGAATATGTGGAGTGGTGGTGAGAACAGGAAGAGAGAATTCATTCCTGAATGACGAAACACTGTGAGTAAATGCAGAGAATGGCAAAATGGCATTGTATAGTCTGGAAAAAGTCAATAGTTCAGAGTTGGCTAGGACAATATTTATGTCTAAAATATGACTGCAGACGCTATTAGGAAAGTGATTTGGAGGCAAATCATGGAGGGAAAATGAAATCTCACATATGTATAATATGTTCTTGTTGCTTGATCACACGTCATAAAAGAACCAGGCCTGCTGCTTTAATCAATCACAGCAACACCATAGTGATTACATGTTTGAATGAATATCAGTTTCATGAGGTCATAGGATGTGTATTGCTCCTTCACAGTTGCACCCTCTGTGCTTGGTACAATGAAGGTTGTGGGTAGGTATTAGAAACATGTCTTGAATGATCACTGAATGAGTTTTTGACTTAAAAGACTTTTATACGCCACCTGCCACCTGCCACCTTACTCCTAAGAAGACATTCCAAAGTGTAACTTTTGGGTGATTATTAACCAAATCAGTTTGGTGTAACTCAGGGGCAGAATTTTGTACCCATCTCTCAGTACAGTAGTTAAAACGGTTTCAGTTATAAGGTGAGGAGAAAATCAATGATGTATATTATTAAATTTTGATTGTCCTGCTCCTGCAAAAAAAAAAAAAAAAAAAAAGGAAAGAGGCTGAAGTATATAGTTTGGAAATCAAAAGATTGCTGAAATCAAAGGTAGCATTATGATTCCTCAGAGGAACTGTGAAAACTATGTCAGTTTATGAAATACTCTTTTTAGAAATTTGACAAATGAACTGCTGTGGATTTGGCAGGAGACTTTAAGGATATTTTATTGATTCTTTTTCATACAGAATAATTCTCCAAACTCCACATGTTTGTTTCAGCAAAATAAAGTAAACATATGAGCAGGCTAACAAAAAAGAAACACTGCTGCTTCTTAATGGTCAAATCTAGAGATTCCAGACAAGTGGTTGGATCCACTTGTGCAAAATCAGTTTCAAAGTTCTCAAGCATTCTCTCATGGTGGTTACTAAGTCTCTGTGATAAGATAGGTACTCTTTTTTAAATAGCAAATGAGGGGTGCCTGGGTGGCTCAGTCATTAAGCGTCTGCCTTCGGCTCAGGTCATGATCCCAGGGTCCTGGGATCAAGCCCCGCATCGGGGTCCCTGCTCAGTGGGAAGCCTGCTTCTCCCTCTCCCACTCCCCCTGCTTGAGTTCCCTCTCTCGTTGTCTCTCTCTCTGTCAAGAAATAAAATCTTTAAAAATAAATAAATAAATAAATAGCAAATGAGTAGGCTTAGGTCTGGTTTATAATTTATTGTAAGATTTTCAGCTCACCAAATTATAAAAAAATACATTAATTGTCTAACTTATTAGGTCTTTATTAAGATTGTTGATAAATCTATGGTATCATTATCCTTTGTACATATATACGTACACAGTTTATTACACAGATAGCAATTTAACTGAGATTTTAAGACTTAGAATTTCCCTCCAAACACTATAATTTCCCACTGTTTGATGCTTTATGTAGTTTAAACCTTCCAAGTAAATTAATTCTTTTTTCAAACTTGGGTTTATAGAATAATTTAGAGATGGAAAAACAAAGAGAGTATTTTTGGGTTCATTAGGATGTCTTTTAAAAGATCCTATGTTTTCAGACATTTTAGGTTTGGCAATACTCAGAATGAATTTTGCCAATGACTTTTTTCCCTTTCTATTCAAACCCACTTATACGTCAAAGGAAATTCAATCCGTATGTTTCTGATTCATTTGTATTCAAGTCATCAAAATGTTGTTTTGTCAGAGTATTGTTTAATGTCCAAGAAACATTATAAAGTTCTTTTTTTAAATAAGATGCTAATATCCATTTTTCTTCTAATGAAGTTGTGGCATAATCTCCAAGTGTATCAAGGTAAAAATGCAGATTTATAGATAGAGATTTCAAAGTTTCACTAAATTTTGTAGCCAAATCAAGAAAACAGATTTCAGAGGTATTAAACTCTCAATTTAAATTCCATTGTAATTGATGCTTAAATATAAGATAAAGAAATTTATAGTTATTGCTACAGATAAGAGAATTTAAAGTTTTGATTCTTATCTTTTTTGATATTTAATTTAAATAAGGAGGGTAAATAAAGAGAACAAATAGCTCCATTCTGGAAATATAAATTCTAAGAAGAAATCATTAGGAAAACTAGATTCAAATCTTGGCTCTGACAAAGTAGCTCATATTTTAGCCATAGCATTAATGAAATGTGTAATAGTAATTGCTTCCAAGGACAGTGTGATGCTGTATTAGGTGATGGTACCTGGCATATGGTAAGACAGCAATAAAAAGTCCTTATGCTGAGTATCAGGATGAGAGAATGCACAGAGACTTTGCACTTCCTCCAGGGGGCACTCCATTTAACTTAGGATAGATTTTGTTTGTTTGTTTTTACTAAGGAGGTTGTACAGATGATTGGATGATTTAAGGGAGTTTTAGATAATGACAGTCCACTGGAAAAAGGTAAGATTATTGATATGTTCTTAAGCTTTGAGTTAGCAGCATAGTGTATAGACAGCTATGTTATTATGCTGCTCATATCTAATAACTTTGGCTGATAAAGTGATTATTGGTAGGAAACTTTTAAATATATTCCAGTCTGGGGTATGAAGTCAATAGAGGTGAACGCTCAGAGATATGCATCATGACTAATTGATTGCTTGTATTGGTTAGATATTCATAGGTACCAGAGATTATCAAATTATTAGTACTTAATATAGTAGCTTTCTTGAGTCCCAATCATCTTATTCTTAGAAAATATAGATATTTAGGGAATAACTAATTGCCTCAATGAAAATAAGGGAAACAAGCTTTTTGTCACTTGATAGGCTTATACATATAGGGATAACTGATTAAAGGCTGGCCTATATTACCATCAGAAAACATTTCCAAGGGTGCCTGGGTGGCTCAGTTGGTTAAGCATTCGACTCTTGGTTTCAGTTCAGGTCATGATCTCAGGGTCCTGAGATCGAGTCCTGCCTCCGGCTTTGCACTTGGCACTGAGTATGCTTGAGATTCTCTCTCCTCCCCCTGGCTCGTGCACGCTCTCTCTCTCTAAAATAAATAAACAAGTCTTTAAAAAAAAAAGAAAAAAGAAAAAATTTCCAACCTGAAGATGCTTCAGTATAAATTACTAGTATTTGGCTTTATGAGCCTATTAGCATCAAGATGGGTTCTTAAAAAGAATGTAGAATTACAAGCAGTATTTTAATGTTTGTAGAACACGTGGCTAAAGAAATATTGGTAGTCTTTGCTAAAGAGTCTTTTCTAAATATGTTATGCTGATATTTATAGCACATTGCATAAAATCCCCACTATATAAATGCCATTTTCTATAAAATAATTGGAAGATGGAAGATATGAATTCATTGGAAGAACATCAGAGAAGATCTTCCTGGAAAGTCAAGGAAGCAAACCATTGTAACAGTTGCCTCTTCTCAGATTACAACCCATGCTGGTTAGCAGCTGTATTTCCCAGACATTGTAAAGGGGCAAAATTAGAGCATTTTTTTTCTGCTTGTTAGTACACAAGTGTTTTCTCTGTTCTATTTTTAGAAATTACACATATCAGAGATTTTCTAAAAGCACAATTTAATCTATTATTTTCATCAACGTTATTGTGCAACTTAAAAAAACCACATTGACTTTAGTTATCAGTACTACTAGATTGAAAATGGGTATTTTTGAACTTTTAGTACCCAGGGTTCCAACTTGTGGGGGGTTTTGTTGCTGTTGTTCACTGCTGGAAATTGATAGCTGCTCCATCTACATTAATAATAAGGAATGGAATTAGTCATTTTTCTGCAGCCTCGAGATGTGTGCTAATTGCTAATTTTCCTTACTAGGTGCAGAATAATTTAACATACCGATAAAAATTGTCTTCCAAATTGCAGTATCCTGCATTTTCTTTTAAATATGCTGTGTTAAAAAATTGGATTTTTAAAAAATTCCATGACACCTTTTGAATTACAGAATATATATTCCTTTTTTTTTGCTTTTCAAACTTTTTATTTTTTAATTTTTTAAGTTTAAATTCAATTAATTAACATATAATGTATTATTAGTTTCAGAGGTAGAGGTCAGTGATTCATCAGTCTTATACAATACCCAGTGCTCATTACATCACATGCCCTCCTTAATGTCCATCACCCAGTAATCCCATCCTCCCCCATCCTCCTCCCCTCCAGCAACCTTTAGTTTGTCTCCTATAGTTAAGAGTCTCTTACGGTTTGTTTCCCTCTCTGATTTCGTCTTGTTTTATTTTTTCCTCTCTTCCCCTATGATCCTCTGTTTTGTTTCTTAAATTCCACATATGAGTGAGATCATATGATAATTGTCTTTCTCTGATTGACTTATTTCACTTAGCGTAATACCCTCTAGTTCCATCCAGAATATATATTCCTAATTAGAAAAATATATCCCAGTCCTCATGTCACTATATATTAAACAAACGTACAAGCTACTAACTTGAGATTCGTTTACCTTTATCGAATGCGAGCATGTTTATGTGAGACAGATGAAGAGTTCTTAATGTAATATCTGCTTATATTTCGTGTCCTGGAATCTGCTATTTTTAAATGGAAGTATTTGGTTAAATAAGTTTGTTGTGTTACCCTTAGGATTCCTAAGATAGTCATTTTTACCTCAGAGGAAAAATCTCCAAATTAAGCCCCTGTGTTGTCAGATGGCTATTTATCTGTGCCAAGGGTCAGATGATCTATGTGGTTAGTTAATCTGAATATCAGCTGACATAGTGCTAATAAGTAGCAGAAGAAATTCAGAGATCAAGGGTGATATTTTTCTTTTTGTCCGGCTGTTTTGACTGCAGTTCCCCATTATTTATCTAAGTTCAAAAAGCTGAATTATGTCCACTTATCAGAGGATCTTTTAAACATTTTGAGATTTGATAACATCCTCTTCCCTTATCTGAACTTTATCTTATAAAGCAATTAAGTCATTTTTGTTCATAAAACCATATGGCTCCCTTTTGCTGAATTTATGATGATGACAGTTGGTTTCAAATAAATAAATGAGTCTCCACATCCAAGAAACTGCAAGAATCACGTATCTTGCTAAGTGTTCTGAAAATAAGAAGGAACGTATACCCCTATGATTTGTTCTAGGTAAATATTAGTATAAATGAAGAAGTTCTTTATGTACTGTTTAATGTTAAGGGTAATAATTAGAGCATACTTGCTTGACTTCTAGATGAATATTTAAGAATAAATTAGGAAGATCGTTGAAGAATAGTTAACTTCAAATACTTAAATAAATAAATAAGTAATATTGAACTTCTACCCCACAGTCCAGAAATGAAATCAATGTGGGAAGATAAAAAAAGGCAGATTTAGGTACAAGGAAAAAAGTGCCTAATAAATGAAAGTTGATGGCTGTGGAATTATTTGTACTGTGAGGGAATGAGCTAGATGTGACCGGAAGAATTTGCCATGTATTTGCCATTTTCTCTAGGCATCATTCTATTGCATGAGACAATTTATCAGGTAATTGTAATTTATGAGCATACATTTATACTTTAAGCTTTATACATATATAAATATTATATTCAGAGAGGGTGCAGTGAATAGAAATGTACCATCTTAAAGGAGCTTGGTATTAAATAGTTACATTCAAACCAAAACTCAATATATATAAAATCAGAGATGGAGAAACTGGTAAAAGAAGCAAGAAATGTTAGACATCTCATGAACTTTCTTTTGGGGTAAGTGCATGTGTGTGTGTGTGAATGTGTGTGTGTGTGTGTGTGTGTGTGTAGGGAAAATAATCATAAACACATTCTCAAGGAGTCATGGGAGGAATCAGATATAAGTTCATAGTTGATAATCTATAATCATTAGTTTCTAGAGTACTTTTGTGACAGAATTTAGAAGGATTATACTTTCTTTTACTTTAAGGGCCACAGTAACATTTTCAGTATTATAATAAAACATAAAACTTAATCTAAATTTTTCTAGAATATTTTCTTTAAAGTGGCTTCTGTTTCTATCATAGTTCTATAGAATTTCTATAAAATTTCAAAAATATTAAAACATAAATTAATCTATGGCAATGTATTAGTTTCTAAAAATCATTCTTTGTATGAAGCCATGGAGAGATTTATAAGATGGCTAAAAGAAACAACTGCATTGATCATTTTATGTGAATGATTCAGAAAGTTTCCATTGAGAAGAATTCCTGTATCTTTATGGTAAAAATGACTAGATGTCTACTGAAAATAAATATGACATAGATTTTCCTTGGGGCTTAAAATCAGTATTGTTAATTTTCCAAACCCATGTAGGCTGTGACCTATGGGTTTTCTAACTCGTGTAATGTCTTAAAGCACATCAGAGAACATAAATCTTTCCTGTATGCTGTAGATTTTTGCTATTTTCCCACTGCATAGAAATGAGCAAAATCATCAATATGCCTTTCATGGCTAGAGTAACTAAACATAAATATTGGAGCACTGATAAATTTGTACTTTGTTCAACCCAAGACCTTACTAATTCTCTTATTAGTCATGTACAGTTTTCATAAATACTTCATGTATTTTCCAACTCACTCTATTTATCAAAATTTACTTTCTGTCTATGTAAAGACTCTGCTTTTTTGATACCCTGATTTTTGCAGTGTTTTTTTTTTTTTTACCAACATCAATTATTCTTCCATGCTAATATTTCATATTTTTTAGTTCTTTATGATTAATCTAACTTTTACTTCCTAGATACATCTTTAGTTTATTCTAAATAAGTATTCGAGCCATGTGTTTGCTGTGATGGTCAATTGCAATAATATTAATAACTAATGGAAACTTAACATTTACTGAGAGCTTACTAAATGCCAGGCATTTTGCTAGCTCTTTAAATGGAATGTCTACTTTATCTTCATGATTATCCTATTTTGTACATGAGGAAACCCAGCCTTTGAAAGTTCAAGAATTTTGCCCATGAATCTAACGATGATTTATTTCCAGAGCCAGCTCTAATATACTATGGCTCTCACAAATTATATGAATTTTGTACAAATTCCAAACTGAAAAAAATAAATGTATTTTTAGAATTTCCAAATTAAAAAAACGCTATTAATAATGATTGTTATGGGACAAAATTGAACTTTATGTTGGATCTGTTGGGAATTGCCTTTGGGTTTTTGTATTTTCTGTCTGGAATTAAACTGTGATCTGGCCTACAAAATGTAACAGCATTTTAAACATATTTTTTGTTTTCTAAATCTAACTACTTCAGCATTTCTTTCAGCCCCTTACATGATTATAGTTAATTTGACACACTCATAAATTGAGAAGGTAACTTTTCCTCTGGCAGTGATTCACTTCAACATGTAATTAAATTTAGCCAAATTTAATCTCTTTATTTTGAATTTAATAATGAACATCCCTTTCCCTTGCGTGCTATGTCTTTCACTAATGTATTTTGATAGGTTCTCCTCCCATTTTCTCTCCCTTAGTCCATATTCCCCATCATGGAATCTTCGTATCTACCTCCCTCACTGCCCTTTTTAAGTGCCAGCTCGTGCTCAGGCTTGTGGTTGGAGGCAGGGTGCAGCAAAAGGACCCTGAGGCCAGTCAAGCATGCAGTTTCCAAATTTCATTCATTTATTATTTTACAAAAAATCAGTGTGAAGTTACTCCTTTCTTCCATCTCACCTTCCCACCTTCCAGCATCAAAGCTGACTGTGAGTTGTTATTGTTTCAACCCTAAAGAGATCTTGGACTACCTGAATTGTGTTTTGGGAGCAACACATTGGGGTAATTCTTTCCTAAAAAATTTGAAAAAAAAAAAAAAATCCTCTGGCAATGAAACACGTTTTTAATTGTTCATTGTGTTTTTGGTTTTGTTTTGTTTTTTTCCCTATAAGCAGAGCTTAATTGGGTGAATTGCTTTTCTAAAAACCTTGTATTTTGAGCAAAATGATTAGAATGTATAGATCCTTTTGTTCTGCTGGAAATGAAGAATCATGATTCTGATATCTTTTAAAATATTTATGTCTTTTTTTGATATCTAGATTATATTTTTTTCTCTGATCAGTACCGCTCTCGTAGCCTAATTTAGTCTTGTATAATGATTCGTAGAGAGAAAATAATTTTCCTTTATAAATAGATGTTGATTATGGAATATATTCAGTAATAAATGGAAAACCTTGAATATGCTGTTTTACCATGTCCATTATATATACACAATGTTTGAAAACTGGGTTTTAATGGCAGTTTTCTTTAATTTATAGTATGTATGTATTTCAATGAGAGACACATGGTAAACATAATTTGCTTATCCAAATTTTAGCATCGTAACTCAAAAACATACATGAAAAAGAGTTTTGAAATCAATGATTTAAAGTAAGCAGAGACAAACAGGAGTTAGTTAGTCTTGCTTCATTATCTGGTGAAAGATGTACTTTACCATTTTTTAGATTGCCCTTAATGAAAAGGGATATAGAAGCGTTTGGCTACATCTGTATTTCTGTTTTTGATTTTCCCTAATTCAGAACAGTAACTATGGATCACCAATCTTGCCAAACAAATGCCAATGTCAGGAATATATGCCACTTTTTGTTGTTTGTTATATTTCTGATTCTAGACTCTAATTCTGGTTTAACTAATGATCTGAGGGGTAAATATTTTCATGGTAATATTGATTTAGGGCCATGAAGAATATGAGATTCTTCTTATTCTCACCATCCATTAGAGTTAACTCTGTCTTTCCCATTGGTCTTTCCATTGTGCGTTTAACTTATTGCTGACCCATATTTCTTAAAGACATATTAAAAAATAACAGCAGGGTTGGTTTTGCATCATAAGTGGAGAACACAATGGGAAGAAAAGAGAAGTTTAGTCGCTATAAGGCATGAGCAGTCACCATGTTCTGTGCTGCTGAGAATTCAACTTTGTCACACCTGGCGAGAACGCATGTGTGAGAGAGGAAAACCAAAAGAGAAACAAAAGCATATGACAACCCAGAGCCCATAGTTGTGTCGCAAGAGATGATCAAAATTTGAAAGTAGAGGCAAAATACTTTGATAGGGAAGTGACATATCCCAGCTCCTTAAAAATGCATGCTAATTTCTCTGTAGTGTGACAAGTTTCAATTTGAGTGGAATAGAAACTGAGGAAACCACCCGCCCTTTCATGGCTGGCAAGGAGTGTTGAATCCTTAGGTTCCTGCTTACTGAGGAAAGTCCGACCTTGTTATAGCAGTAGCTATAACACTGTTCTTCCAGACACCATGTGTGTATCACTGACAGATCTGAGATGGATGGTTTTCCTCCAGTCTTCCAAAGGTGGAAAGCAGAGACTCAAAACAAAGACTCAAAACAAAGCCCCAACCAATTTTTAACAAAGGGGAAGACTATGTACTTAAAAGAATGGCATACTACTTTAGGGTTCACAGGGCTGAGTTAAAAATCTGATCCTTCTCTGAGTCTTATTTTATTCATTTTTAAAATGTAACCCTTGTCTTATTGTATGGGATAAATATGAAGCATATGAATCTATGTCAAGAGAAGGCAGCTGTTTTGTCGTTAGAAGTACTGAACGAGCTAAGCTTCTCAATTCCCAATTTTCTTGATCCTTTGGGAGGGCATGCTTATTACTACTTTTGGGTACCAGTTATATTTATATGTGGAAGTATTCACATGATTTCTCTCTGAAGTATTATAGCTGATAGAAATATGAAAGATCTACTTAGGCCATGAAATCAGATGCTACTGCTGACTCAGGATGATCACAATGTACCACTCTTGGAACCCAGCTATTATTTTGTATGCAGACAGCTCAGAAGGATGTTTTTACTCTGGGGAACATCATGGCATCATGGTGGTGTGACTGGTCCTTTATGTGAGGCAGGCCAGTTTATATTCTTGCCAGAGCCAGAGACATGAGAAACTGGTGAAGAAAAGTTCTGCTTTTTTTCACTCAAACATATGTTTTATGATCCAACCTTCATATGTGAAGGAAAGAATTAAATCCCAAAAGTCTTAACTCTTTTTTTTTTTTTTCCAAAAGTAGACACTGATCATGGTATATGTATTAGGTATCTCAGTATCAGCCCTTCATTGCAGATTATGGAAAATACCTTTTACTCTCTTCACTCTCTTTTATTAGGTGTCAAAATTTTCTTTCATTTTGGTGGTATGGACTAAAGATTCTGGAAGTGGCTTATGATCATTTCACAGGTTCATTTATCAAACTGGAAAGAAAGATCAAACATTTAATGAGCCATGCTTTTCTGTCTGATTCTTTTGAATCATATATCATACAAGCTGGTAAAAAAGAATGTTTCCTTTAGACACTCATCAGTTTCCCAAGTAACTGCATTAAGTTCATTTCAAAGACCACTTTTACCCACTAGAGATAAAATGAAGTGTGAAATTAAATTATTTTCACTTGCTATCAAACAAACTAAAATGAGTTTGAATTCTAAAAGCTTTTTTCACTGATATCTTAACACATCAAAAAAGTTTCTAAAGACCTTTGGGTTGATTTCTGCTGAAACTCTGCTTTGTTATATAGTTTTACTTAAATCTATGATTTTAAAGGAAAGAAGTGCATGTGTGTGTGTGTATGTGCACTTTTTTATTTTAAAAATCCCATAATAACTGGAAAAAAGACTAAAATAATTCACTCTTTTCATGGTTTTGTGAAAAGAATGTTTCTGCTTTCTTAAAATAAATGAGGACTGTAAGAGCAACTGCTAACCAATCTTCTGGGAACATGTGACAGATGATGTCTGTAAAGCTTGTAGGGTCTCAGGGGAAAGGCGCTATATATAAAGCAAAGAGCTATGAAAAAGTTAAGTGCTTATATGAAGGTAAACTGCAGTTCCTAGTTTGAGATTCATATTTCCACCAGCTGAAAATAAGGCTTGAGTCAAAGACGTTTGTTGGGCTTGTCAAGCCTGAGACAGTAAGCTTCCTCATCTCAGAATGATGTCCCATGGAAGGAGACTGATCATTTCCATCACCTCAGTCCCACCCTTGGTGCAATAAAACACTTGAATGTTCTGGACAGCTTCCACAACTAGGCACAAACCTGGCCCTGATCCTTTAGGTTTCTTGCCCCAGGCCCTCCTTCCTGAAGTCTCATGAGCTGCAGTTCTCAACTTTTTGCATCCCCCACCCCTACCCATCACACCCTGACTCATCATGCCAATGTTTCTAACCAAACACTCTATTTTTTTCTTCTAATCCCCACCACTTTCTCAAATTGTGGGGCATTACAGTGCCTTCAACAAAATGTTTAGAAAAAATTTCAAGTCTTTAAAAAAATTTTCTTTTAAGAAAAGGAGAGGGGGAGGAGGGAGGGCAGAAAGAGAGGGAGAGGGAGAGAGAGAATCTTAAGCAGGCTCCATGCCTAGCATGGAGCCTGACGCAGGGCTTGATCTCACGACCCTAAGATCATGTCCTGAGCTGAAACAAGTTAACTGACTGAGCCACCCAGGCGCCCCCCAAATTTCAACTCTTTAAAAACTATCTTCCCCCTTTAAACTTCTTTAACCTTCACACACCCCAGTCATAGAGGAAAATGGAATTCTTCTACTGCTGTGTTTCCAGGAATTGTAACCGCATTTCTTGTCTGCAGATAATTCTCAACTCCTAGTTTTATGTCACTGTGTCAGGATATGGTTCCCAGTTGCCTTCCATGGATTTCAGACCTCTGATGTGTCTTCTCTCTTTCACTATCAGCCACAGAGTCCTATCCAATTCACATACATTATGACATTTGTCCTTTCTTTTGTTTTTCATACCTTTTCATAATGAATATATAATTATAAATATATAATATTTAATATAAAATAAAGTGGTTATTTTTAATTTACTCTTTTAAATGTCAGTATAAAAAAGAGAACAGAGCCATCTAGCAAAGGCATTGCATGAAGAGCCCAGCTTATTAGAGTCCCAGAATTACTTTGAAGAATCAAAGATCTTACTACCTTGCATTCTAAAGTTCAAAGCTTTTCCAGCAACCTCTTAACTATGAATTTCCAGTATCACTGAAATAGTTTAAAATCCCAGCTTCTCCTTGCTTTTGTTTGAGATTATAAGCAATGTAAACCATCTTGAAAATAAGAAAGTTTTGAGCACAAACATAAAATTCTGTTTGTGATACTGCAAATCCATGTGCTTATATCTGGCAATAGGCCAGTGTTTTTACTATAAAACTAGAAACTATGGAAATGTTATCAAATTGTAACAGAGTTGAAATTTATAGCTAGATTACAACATGCTTAATTTAAGTTAATTTGAGTTAAAATATATGTGGAATTTAAATAGACAAAATTCTGCCTTCCCTATATTCCTTAAAATCTGATATAAAGATGATTTAGTCTGTATGCTGGGTAGAGAATTCTGCACATTTTAAATCATCTGTTTCTAAAAAGGGTAAAATTCCAGTATAATTTAGAGTCAGAGAAACTATAATTTAAGAGCACCAGAATCAAATTTAATCACAGATTGAAAGTAAATGCAGATCAGGAGGATATGTGGATGAGAAACAATGCACTGGTTTGTCTTCTATGAAATAGTCCATAAAGGATGCTGCAAGAGTCTTTTTTGAAATGAAGGAAAGGTAATTTAGGCACAAGTTCCATCCCAGGTGTTTTGGGTTATGCAGTCAATTACTGTGGGTTTATAGGAGAAAAAAACAAACTGGAATTTATGCAAACATCTTAGAGCGGTATCAACATTTAGACTGGTAAATCCTCAAATGAATGCTTTTCAAACTGTGTATTCTGCAGGGAAATTAAATGCTCATATTTGGAACCACTTATCCTTATAATATCAACATGCCTTTAAAGAGCTGCTTTATGTCAGAGCCTCCTTTAATAACGCTCTTTTTAAAGAAATGAACATTTTGAAAGTCACATTTTCCAAAAAGAATGGTCTGAAATACAAAACTAGTAGGTTTGGGATAGATCTTTTGTTTGCCACTCTACCTTCTCAATGACTGTAAATTTCAAATAGTTAGTTGTGCCCTTAGGCACATGTGAATACAATATCTTGACCCCCGTGCTTAGACAAAGGCATGAAGGTCAGAGTGGCAGGTCTGGAAGTCTCCAATCTCCAGCTTCAGTAATGACAAAATTGAGCAGGTTAGAACCCCAGCCTCAGATATTTCCCTCTTGATTTTTGTGTGAAAAGAATAATCATTTCTTTGGAAGATATCATCCTAAAGCCCATCTTTACTCACTCTGTAGTTAATAAAACTAAGAAATAATATACCCATATATTTGCTGCTCAAATTGTTTCTTTTCCCTAAACACCCTGGGGCATTGTTCTGAATTTATACATTCTGGGTTCACCTTTTTCTTAGGATGAGTTCTTTCCCATGATGTTGTTCTATACTCTGTGCTTGGTGAATTAAACCTAGCAATGTCCTAGCTATGCCTAGGCATGTCTAAATCCTAAGGGGATGAAGCCTGGGTTCAAGCTCATCACCCTTCTATTTAATATTCTTTTCATTACTCAACCCCATTTCCATTTTCACGGTATATTCAATCCTTAATCCTTATATGTCTATAAGTTTTAATTAGAAATCAAACATAAGGATCACCTTTGAAAAATAAAACCATGGTGATACACACCTACCTATAATTTTCCTGAATCAAAATGTTTTAGGTATGGCCACTTTGTACATTTGCAGTATCTAAAGCATACTGTACATTTACTAATAAAATGCAACATATTCGAATCAATTTTATAAAAGACTTACTATTTTCAATACATGCAATATAGCCTGGGTTCCTATTAACACTTTTAGCGAAAACAACTGCTCAGCCATTCAAAAGGTTTAGTTCACATAATCAGTACAGGTATATTGTGTCTTAAGGAGCAGGTCACATAGTTAATGTTCTCTTGGTGGAGCTCAAGACCAAGAGTAACTGAGCAAGCATTAACTTATGGAATCTTACTAGTCACCTCATTGCTGAAGTAAAAAGGAAACTGAGAGGAAACTTAATAATATCAAAAGTTATTTTAAAGGGAGTTCACATTGGTTTGAAGAGTACTTTGCTTCACACACAATATCCACCTTTGTAAAGCCCAAGAAACCCATAATTGTAACATACACACATCTTTACAATTTTCAGAACATAAATCTTTAGAGCAGTATTATTTCTCCACAGATAAAAGTGACAATATTGAAAGTTTTAGGATGATAGTAAAAGAAACTCTCTTGCAAACCCAAGGAAACTTGGAACTTTGCGTTAAGTGCTTATTTAATTATAAAAGGGGCAGTGTGTGTTGTAATGAATGGAAAACTAATTTTACCTCTATTCCATTTGTGAACATCTTGTGGCAACCTATTTTAGTATTAGAGAGATCATATATTAAAAATGATTTCTGCAGTCATCGATGTATACAAGTAAAAATTTAGTTCCTGTTAAATTAACACTTCATTAAAAAATCAAAGTAAACGCGCAACAAATACATTTTATGTTGTACTCTAAGAGAGAAAAATTTTTTTTTGAGAACAGATCGCCAGTTATTCTTTTCCGTAACAGTCAAGTTTCTCAGTTCTTTTTTTTTTTTTTTTCTTTTGCTGAGCTCTCTGTCACTGGAAACATCTTAAACCAATTTCAAGTGCTACACCTGAATAAACATGTTGTAAAAGTGTTTATGTATTGAAGTGGGTCAGTTCAAGGTATGGTATTTGGCTGGAACTTCTAATTTCTCTTTTTACAGCAAAAGGGCTGCCAGAAGGAGGAAGTCTGAGCTGAATTAATACATTTGTTACAGTGGAAGTAGAATGGAAACTGCTCTGACCACAAATCAAACTGCCTCTTTCATTTATGCCAGTGATAGAGTTTTTCTAAGAAATATAGACTCTGGCAGAGAGCCACCGTAAGTTTGCATTTAAAAGAGAAACCTATGTGTTTATTTGTTTAAGGTTTACTGCCTTGATTATTTGTAAGTTCTTTCTTCGGGAGGACGGATGGTAGTGGCGTTTGTGAGGCAGATACCCTTTTAATAATTGTGGGAATGGAACGAGTTTTCCGATACGTTGTAGGACAATCGATGAGGACACGGATGCTGCTTGGATTAGCGCACAGTCTTTTTTTTTTTTTTTTTCTTCTTTTTTTAACCAATACCTCCACATTTAAAGGACCTCTGTGTCACTCCCAACAGCTGCACAACCTCACATGACACAGTCTCCTTTTCTGACGGTAGAAGGTCTCTGCACAATACAAGTATACACAAAAGTGTTTATGCTGCCAAAATAAATTTTGTTAAGAGCAAGAGTTTATTTGCTAAAATGCCATTGATGCCGTTTCAAGGACTTGTTTTCCTTTTCTTTCTTCTAAGGTGGGTTAGGTCTTATAATGGACTGAGGTTACTCCACAGTCTTTACTGAATAAATATTTTAAGAAAACATGCACATCTCTCAGGGGGCAAGGTAGAGTCAATCATGCACATATTTCAAACCACATTATATATTACTCTTAAAATATTGGTAACTTCTGTATCTAGAGTAGAAACTTTCCATGAGTTTTTAGTAATTCTCAACTAAATTTACAACCTAAGGCTAAATAGTTCATCCTCCTTGGGCGATTTTCATGGAACTACATATCAGCCAGTGATTATATGTATATAACATAATATATATTTTATTTTCTATTTTTATTTTCTATTATTTTATTTATATATTATATATAATTTTCAGTGATTTTTTAATTAGAAGAGCATAACAACAGTGAATTGTAGAAAGGGGAAAATAGTAATACCTAACTCCTAGAGTATTTGTAGAATTAAATTAAATATCGCATGGAAAACACTTAGAAAAATACCTAGCACATCCATAGCAAGTGCTCCAAATACCTTTGGCATTACTGTAAGTATTATTATTACTACCCAATGGGAGAGGTTTTTATCAACATCTATTTCTAGCCTCTAGGACACCTTGACCTCTAACGCATTCCTGCGCAGGCTCCGGTTGCAATCATTCTCTGATACACAACCACCCCGATGGCTCGGAAGGGTCTGGGATGCACACTGGTTTAGAGACAAAAGTGAGTCTCCAAACTCATCTGGAACTTTTCTTTCTTAGAGTTTCCAGGTTGGTTAACAAGTTTTGAAATCCTTTCAGTAAACATTCAGGTGTGTCCAAACTCAGAGAGGGAGGAACTCTGAAACTGCCATGATTACTTCAAAATACTTTGTGTTGAGAAGGAACTGGAATTTAAAGCAAAACTCCATCTCCAGCAGGGGCTTCTAGAATGACCTGTGAAGAGCTTTACGTAGAGCATAACTTTGTCAAGTTTGCTGGGCACAGGCCAGAGGTGAAGGGGGAAGGCTATCAGCACTAATTAACACTTGCAAGGCTTGAAAAAGCTGGAAAAAGTGGAAACAGCCAGGCAGCCATTCAGCTTTTATCACTTAGAGGAAAATTATAGGGCATTTAATGCAGAAGAGCCCATAGCTAATATTTTTGAAATTGTTATTTAATGTGGACATTTCCAGGCTGATGGTAGTGAAGCCTTTCCATTTAAAATACTGCTGACTTCCAGGTCTGAGAAGGATCAGTTAGTGAACGAAGCCCGAGGGCGTTCTGTGGTGAAGAATGATGCAAAATGTAAAACCAAGCATGGATAATTGTCTGTAACGGCAAGCTTTCAGTGTTTATAAAAATCTTTGGCCTGCAAGGAAAACATTCTGATAATGTTTTAAAAAGTAATGTTACTTTTTCAAAGCACCCTCAGAATTCATTCACATCAGGTAAACTTTCTTTCTCGTAAACCAAGCGCTTGTGCTTTCTGTTCTAGGACGCAGTATCAATGTAAAATCCGCTGGTCTTGTGGGAAGACATGGGCCTCAGTCAAAACAACCGTTCATGGTGGCCTTCTTCAAGGCAAGCGAGGTACTTCTTCGATCCGTGAGAGCAGCTAACAAACGGAAAAATCAACACCGCAATAAATCCAGCTCTCATCAGGACTCCTCCAGAATGTCCAGTGTTGGAGGTAAGATAAAGCCAGAGCAACCCTTGTGCACAGAGAGTTATGGGGTCATATGTTGCAAATCAAGTAGCCACAATAAATTTACCCTCTGGCTATACCTTTGTTTGGTCTATTAAATCATCCGGCAATGCTTCGAACATCCTCAGAATGTTTCATCAGTGAATCACTCAGTAATTCATTTCAAAATATACATGACTTGCCTTTGTATGTTGAAAGATTCAGTTCAAATTAAAATCAAGCTGGCAGTAATAAAATTATGAAATGGCTACATCAACAAAGTCTAGCCAAAACTCAACTACACAACTTGCTGAGTTGACTTCTTCGGGGCCTCTCAAACATCGATGGGCAACAGGTAAATTCAACATAAAGAGATTTCTTTAGTACTTAAGACGATACATGTGAATCATGCAGTTTCCATTTTCTCTGACAATAAAAGCAGCAGAGATTATACGGAAATTGAGGTAATATTTACATTTCCATTAATTATTTGGAAGACTGTTATCTAGATAATCTACTTTATGTGTGTGTGTGTATGTACACATATGTGTATAAAATCTAGTAACAAAATATTACAGATGCACAATGATCCTAATGTGCTCACAATTTAATCTATCAATTGATAAAAGAGGAGATAAAAGTACAATCTGAATGAATCTAACTGCCAAAATCTGAAATTATTGAATCATTTTATTTATACCAATAAGTACCTTGTTTAGTCCAGGCTGCAAACAGATCTTCATAAGCTGTTCTTAGATGAAAATGATGGCTATTTTATTTCAAGAAATTTTCTTTATCTCTAAAAAATAAATCTGTTTGAAGGGGAAAGTTTATCCTAGAACATCCCAACTTAGTACAATATGTTTGTTCATTTGAAAAATATGTGTTCTATGTTAATGGCCACCATATGCAGTGTACTTGCCAGGCCCAGTGGATGAGCTGGTGAACAAAACAGACACGATCCCTGCATATGGTATTCAAGCAAATTAGAATGCTTTACTCTTCCAAAAAGACACATTCAGACAGTATTTGCCATTATTCCTGAAATCTTCATTTTTTTCCCCAGTCACTTGAAACTGAAAAATCATACTGCAATTTTTTTATTATTCAAGTGTGTATGAATGTTAGGTAAGAATGATTATAAATAAAACAAAAAAATAGTTATATATATATTTATATATTCATAACTATAACTATATATATATATATATATATATATATATAATTTTTTTTTTTTTTGCACCTGGAACTCTCAACAAAAATACTAAACTGGAATTCATTGGAATCTTCCTAAAATATGGGCACCAGGACAATCATGTTAGATAGAAGTCTATTTGATGTATTTAGTAACAGAAATGGGGAAGATTTCTATATGAAATTACATTTACTGAATTACATGCTATATATAATGTTTTAAAATAGTTTTCCCAACAAATAAGTTTAACCATATTTTTCACTTGAAAGTAAAACATGATATTAGTGCCTTGTTACAAAGCTATTTTATAAAGATCTTCATAAGATATTTAGTTTGGCAAAAATTATAATTGCTTAATATGAAAGATGGAGAAAAATAACTTTCTAAGACCTTTTCTTCCTTGTAAATACTAGCCTGTCAAAGTTGTATATTTTTCTTTTCATGTAGAATGGTTCTGAAATTGCTTGAAATGTTTTTAATTTGATGTAGCGGACTGCATTAAGAAAAAGTTTTGTTAAACCATGAATAGAATAGTGAATAATTTTTGAGGAAATTACAAAGGGAAAAGTGTAAGTCGCATACTTATTATT
The DNA here is from genome assembly GCF_011800145.1 of Mirounga leonina. Taxonomy (NCBI): domain Eukaryota; kingdom Metazoa; phylum Chordata; class Mammalia; order Carnivora; family Phocidae; genus Mirounga; species Mirounga leonina. The sequence continues at coordinate 21,321,672 of NW_023270807.1, read as the reverse complement.
GGAGCTCATAAGGACTGTGGCAGAGGCGTTCCAGAGACTGAAATCATCAAAGTCCTTTTCCCTATTGGTGAACTCTATTTATCTTCTCTTTCTGACCACAAGTAACAAATGTACTTCTATAACTAGAGATTAATAAAACACATGGAGCAGAAATCATGTAACTTTTCACCAGTTTCCTAACACCATTTAGAGTACAAAATTATTCTAATATAGACCAATATTTTCTTTTTAAAAAGTTTGTCATTGGCAGCCATTTCTGTGAAATATGTGGTAGATAGTTTTGGAGCATGTCCATATTTTGATAATAAGAAAGAAAGTAGCTGGTTTGTGTCTATGAGACATAACCTTTCAATAGGTAGTAATCAAGCAGACGGGGAAAAAGTCTCATAGGATTTGGCCTAACAGACAGGGGCTTAAGGAAAGGGAATGCTAATATAAACACAAAATTTGATACTTAGGAAACTTGAAATGCCAGTGAAATTTTAAAATTATTCAAATATAAATAATAAATGCTGCAATAGTACTAAGCCTTTACAATAAAATACTGTTTGAAGACTACACTGCTAAGAGAGAAGCCTGTGGGGGGGAAGAGGGTTGTATTAGATGTTTGCCTGATTGCATTTTTTTCTGCAAAGCATGTGTCAAATGTCGAAAGTCTCAGTTAGTGCAGGAGAATTAAAACCCAGGTCATTCTTGCTTTCTCTACCCAATTTCTTTCCTGTTTCAAAGAGTCTTGCCTTCCAACTCTCAATGATCCTTTGTTCTTCTATACTCCTATGGAAAAGCCTAGAACAATGTCTAGCACAAAACAGGAACTTGTTAAATAAATTAATGTGTCTGCTGAATGGAAAAAACTAAATTCCCCTTTCAGGTGAATATACACAGAAACACTGCCCCCAGATTTTCAGCAGAAACTGTCCTTCTTTGTTCCTCTTGAGATTTTTGGCAAGGAGGTTGAGCAAACATATTGTGTGAGATATTGCCTCTTTCATGAGGAGGCAGCATAATAGATGTTTACTTGAATTTGGGTGTGGAGGAAAGGAAATGGAGGTAATAGCTAATTTTTTTGTTAGCTTAAAAAGGCTTTATGTACTAGATTGATAAGGTCTTAAAGAATCTACTGAGAGCAAGACGCTCTTCTAAGGACTATATGAGTGCTGAAAAGAATAGAGTATTAAGAATTTGGAAGAATTAATAAGACAAATGGCAAGTCCTGGTTCGCTGCAGAACTGCTTGCAAAGATTGCTGATTGTGTGCTGGATATTAGGGATTGTTGAAAGTGAAGCCAATCCTTAATGACCCTACCTGAAACCATGGTGATTTCTTAGGCCAAGTCTTTCAAAAAGTCATTAAAATGGAGACATTCTCTACTTATCCTCAACTCTGATAAGTAGTATCTTTTGCCTAATATATATAACATAAACTCATGCCACTTGGACAAACAGATGTTAATCAAAATCAGAAAGAACAATTAATTATAATGATTTCTTTAGAATGTTTTATATCATATAATTAATACATATTTTCATTACTTAACGATAATCAAATCATCAATAATACTAAAGTTCTGGGGTGCCTGGGTGGCTCAGATGGTTAAGCATCTGTCTTCAGCTCAAATCATGATCCCAGGGTTCTGGGATCGAGCCCCACATCAGGCTCCTGGCTCAGCAGGGAGCCTGCTTCTCCCTCTCCCTCTGCCTCTCTCCCTGCTCATGCTCTCTCTCTCTCTCTCTGTGTCTCAAGTGAATAAATAAAATCTTCAAAAAAAAAAAAGAAAATATTTAATAATACTAAAGTTCTCTCTTGATCACCTAAATCCTTTTGAGATAGGTTACTCTGATACAATTAGATCAACATGGTACCTATACTTGCAAACCTTTTCCCCCATATATACATCTCTTTTGGAGAATATATTTTTATTATGTGTGTTTAATTACATAAATGATATATCTCATGTATTTTTAAAGACTCTTTTTTAGAGCAATTTTAGATTCACAACAAAATTGAGAGGAAGGTACAAAGATTTCCCATATACCCCTGCCCCGCAATGCTTAGCCTCCCCCATTATCAACATTACTCATCAGAATGGTGCCTTTCTTACCAAGGATGAATCACAAGGATGAATCCATAATTGTCTGAAGTTCATAGTTTACATTAGGGTTCACTCTTGGTGTTGTACATTCTGTGGGTTTGGACAAATGTATAATGACATGTATCCATCATTGTGGTATCATACAGAGTACTTTCACTGCCCTCAAAATCCTCCTTCCTCTGGCTATTCATTCCTCCCTCCCCTTAGCGATGACTGATCTTTTTATTGTCCTCATAGTTTTTACTTTTCCAGAATGTAATAGAGTTGGTTTTATGGATTTTTTTTTTAAATATGTCTCTGCCATCTTTCAAATTGAGTGACCTCACTCTTTTTAATGGTTGCAATATAGTCAACAGTGCTTCTGTCAGAGTTTATTTGGTCATGTCACTCTTAAAAGACATTTTGGTTGTTTCCAAATTGGGGCTCTCAAGATCAAGGCTGCAGTGAAAATCTTACAAGGCTGCACATGTGAGAATGTTTCTGATCCATTTGATTTCTATAATAATTAACACTAAAAACTGTTACTTGTGCCCTGAATCACACAAAAATTTTGGAAATCCCTCCTAAAACAGCAATTTTGGTGTCTATATTATCTACCTGTACATTTATTTATCTATCATCTATTTATCATTTTGTCATTTAATCCTGGGCCCACCACTTCTTATTTGTATAATCTTGGACAAAATGTCACCTTTTTCTGCCTCTGTGTCTTCATCTGTAAAGTGAGAATGTTAATAGTATCTGCCCCCTAGGATGAGATTACATGAGTTGTGAGGATTAAATGAATTAATATGTGTAAAGAACTAAGAACAGTGGTGCATGCTTATTTAGTGTTAGCCATTATTGTTGTTACTTCTTAAATGAGTTCATATGGTTTGGTTTTTCAGAACTGGTACATAAATAGTTCAGACTGTTACATCAGAGAAAAGTAGAAGCTCTCTTCCTAAAAAGTACCAATACTCCTGGTATTTCTTTACCTTTGGAATTTCTTGGCCTTTGAGACTTCAGAAGCAAGAAGGATATTAGAGGTTTTAACTAATTTAACTAATCAGAGGTTTTAACTAATCTACCTGAGCAATTAATTATATAATATAAAATAAATGTGTCAATAGACATTAATGCATTGTGTCTGTTGCCAAGTCTCTGTCTAGAGAGAATATATCTGGGCATGATTTACTGTAAAATAGATTTATTCAATATTAAACGAGCATCCATTGTGTGATAAGCACAGTATTAACTATATGCTGATAAAAGATGGATAGCTAAGGATCTTGCTTCTTAAAAAGCACTCCCACAGACAATAGGAAAGACATGAGCATTAGTAATTATTAAGAGGTCAATTCTATTAGAGTAGGTATAAGGTACTCAATAGTAGGAAGGATAGAGCACCTAAGCAGCACCTAGGAATGGCTCCAAAGACTTCTTGAGAGACTTATATGAGAAAGAATAGACATTTTCCAGAAATGGAAGGGTGGGTGAGGCCATTTTAGACTGATGTGCAGTTACAGAGCTATGTATCCATGTTAAATAGCTGGGCATGCAAGTTTTCTTGTGAGAGAGGTGTGAGAAAAGCTAGAAAAGTATGCAGGAACCAAATTATAAAGACTAAGGTGTGCAATAATAAGGAACTATGGTGTCTTCATGTAGGCAATTGGAAAAAGGAGTGCCATAATCAGATATGCATTTTAAAAAGTTAAATTTGGCATCAGAGTGAAGGATGGGATGCCGAGAGAGGAAACTGAAAGCCCAAATAATGATTAGGAATCTAATCCAACACTCCAAGCAGTGAAGATTATACATTGAAGAAAGGGAAATGGAAACCAAAGCATGTGGGTGGGACCAGCAGGTGGTGATGAGACAGGACTCTGGTTTGGGAGTATCAAGAATAAGTGGAAGGTATAGGAAAAAGATATGGATATGAGCTAAGATGAAGCATAGGACTTGGCAGTGCCATAGAAAATAAAGTAAAAGAAAAAAATCAGGAATGAAGCCTCCCATGGGAGGATTAGTCCTTTAAGTATAGGCAAGGAGAAAAAGCAATTCCATAAAAGAGACAGAGACTTATGGTCAGAGATGGAGGAGGGGAGCAGGGGTGAATTGTTATCCTAGGACAAAGTTACTGGAAGAGGATGTTGAGGAAGTATGAGGTAACCAAGAGAGCAAAGGGTTTCTAACAGGTTATCTAGACTAAAAATGAGTCAGTCAGTGGGCTTTGTGGACCAATTTAAAGTAGGACATGAGGGAGAAAGAAAGAACATCAAGAAACTTGCCAAATGTTCTTACTTGGGCCACTAGATGACAAGTAGTGAGCATTTTTTTTTTTTTTTAAGATTTTATTCATCTATTTGACAGAGAGAGAGAGAGCACAAGCTGGGGGAGCAGCAGGCAGAGGGAGAAGCAGGATCACTGCTAAGCAGGGAGCCCAATGTGGGGCTCGATCCCAGGACCCTGGGACCATGACCTGAACCAAAGGCAGCCACTTAACTGACTGAGCCACCCAGGGAACCCAGTAGTGAGCATCTTAAGAGTATAAGGTCAGAAGTAAAAATAGTGAGTAGGAGGCATCCAGGAAGCTTTTATTTAGAGATGTCTGGTAAGCAGTTGGAAACTCAGGTTTGTGGACAGTTTTTTGTCAGTAAGCTCAAAGATGAAGATATTAGCTGGATCATCCACATAGACACTTTGCTAAGCAGAGTTAAGCAAACATACCAGATAGTTATTATTTTGTGGTATCTGTTCTGTGTCAGACATTTCTACACATAGACAAATACAGTTATTCCTACACAAATCAATAACAGTAACTCTTAGTGGGTTGTTCATAAATTCAATCAAGGAATTCACTGGATATGGAAGATGGTGATTAAGATAGAATAGTAGTAGCATTTTTATTTTATTTTATTTTTTTAAAGATTTTATTTATTTATTTGACAGAGACACAGCTAGAGAGGGAACACAAGCAGGGGGAGTGGGAGAGGGAGAAGCAAGCTTCCCCCAGAGCAGGGAGCCCGATGTGGGACTCGATCCCAGGACCCTGGGACCATGACCTGAGCCGAAGGCAGACGCTTAATGACAGCCATCCAGGCGCCCCAGTAGTAGCATTTTTAAATCCCTCATCTTTGAAGGGATTGTTATGTGTTTGGGGTTTATCCTGAATTTCTCTACCCCCAGGGCCATATCAAAATTTACATTATTAAATAGTTTATTATAGCTTTATTCCTGCTTCTTTACCTCTTACACCTTCATTCAGTTGTCATTTCCATTTTCTATAAATTAGCGAAAATCCCAATGCTTAGGTGCTAACTTCCTTTGTCTCCTTTTTCTGTTGGGAACTGAGCATGAGAATGCTAACACTTCTTTTGTTTTGAAACACAGTATCTCATCATATTTGGCTTCTTTAAGCTTTTGACATGTTTAAATGTTAAATTCTATTTTGGATTTTTTTCTTTTATTTTCTAGATATATCTACATTTCATCTCTTAAGCCAATATTAGATTTAAACAATAAAAAATGAAACCCATATTGGTATATGGAGTTGTCTGGATTTAAATTTTTTTTCCCCCCCAACTTCATTGCTAAACTAACCCATGTTTATTTATTTGGTTGGTTGTTTTCAGGGACTGGTGGACAGACCTTTGAACTCCCATGTAGAGTTCAGGTTTTTTAACCTTTATGTATGTTTTTTTCACAATTTTTTTCTAAGACAAAATAACTTCTTAAAAGTTTTTAAGAAAAGCTGTTTGCAGAAATTGATCATAAAGAAGTTTGTGTTAAGTATTTAGCAATACTTCCAATATTTTGGCCCTGGTTTCCCAATAGTGTTACCATTAAAAGACAAAACAAAGAAATGCTGCATTTGGAATATCTGCATTATGGTTGAGGAATGTCAGCATGCTTTTCTAGTGTCCTTGTAGCACCAGAACATTTTAGTAATTTCTGTTAGAATTCATTTCTGGGCAGGGTAATCTGTAGTAGGTAGTATTATGTCCATTTCATTTTAATTTTCGAGGGGCTATCAATCACTATTTTTTAGAGATGTAAATTTAATTTCCTTGCCCTTCCTCCTTTAGTTTATTCTGCCAACCATTTATAGTAAACCTAACTGCAGACTTTGCTGGTTTGGGTACAACATTTATTTCACTCATGCATTAATTTTTATTTCTGACAGAATAAGCATATGGTCCTAATGCTCTATGAAATCAGACTCTTGGAATCAGATTCTATTATAAATTCCATTGCTCGTTACCTTTATGTGATGTTACATTATATACATCACTTAGCCTGTATGAAAACCTGCATAGATGGAACAGATCTATTTTGACTTTTAAGTTTTACTTTCTTTTTTTATAAACATGGAATTCGTGTAACCATATACGTAGTTTATGGCTTTTTATATATACTTGTATGTGTTATTGGGCACAATGTCTTTATTCACATTCAGTGTTTTTAATTAAGACAAGGATGAATGAATAAATATTCCCATTATTGTCTAATGCAGGGGCTGGTGAAGCAAGGCCCGGCGGCCTGTGTTGGTATGACACAGTTGCTAAGAATGGTTTTTACATTTTTAAATGTTTGAAAAAGACTCAGAGGAAGGATAACATTTTGTTTCCCATAGAAATCATATGAAATTCAAATTTTAGCATCCGGAAGTAAAGTTTTATTGGAATATAGCCGTATCCATCCATTTACATAGTCTATGACTGCTTTCACGTTATAGCGGCAAAGTGGAGTCATTGCAAGGGAAGAAGACTACTTAGACTAAAATACTTACTATCTTTAAAAAAAAAAAAAAAAAAAGTTCCTGACCCCTGGTCTAATGCATAGCTGACTTTTTTCCCTCTAAATTTCAAAAAGTTTACATAATCAAACTAACACCAGAATCAATAATTTCTTTTCCCTAAAAATGATACAGAGAACTTATCCATTTAATGTTATTGTACTTAGTGTTACCATATGCTTGTCCATCGCCTGGACAAAATTAACTCCTTGCGCCATTCTGATCAGGGAAAAAGTTTACCTAAAGAATAAGAGTGTTGCATTCCAAATAAATTCTCTTTCTCCATTTTCCGTCATTATCTACATACTTAATTTGTTTTAATAAAGCTAATTGCACAGCAGGAATAACTCTGACCTAGAAGTAAAAAAGTCTGAGTTCAATATTTAATCATTATTTTGTTTTCTAGGCAGAAATTAAATAAAGAATTACTTGAAGTAGCTGTGAGAGGTGGATGACAAGACCCTCTAAGACAGGCTCCATGGATTTTTGAGGTGCCTATGTTTTCATTAGAGGCTGAGGATAATTAAGCTGGAAGGTGACATCTTAGGACACACTACTCTGCTGAGTAAACTGCTACATTGATTTGACAGAGAAGACTGTCAGAGTTAACGTAGTAGTTATTCCTAGAAGAAAAGATTAGCTGTCTTCTTTGAGGATAAGTTATTTTGCTCCCTAACCCTATATTTTTTCCTCTTTTGTATTTCGTATTGGAAATAATAAAAATGGGTTAGCTTTTAGAATGCTGTTTGTATAAAGTGTGAACAAACGCCAAAGAAGACAACAGATTTTCTTTTTTTTTTTCAAAGATTTCAAATTTTTTTTTAAATTATTTATTTATTTATTTGAGAGAGAGAGTGAGAGAGACAAAGAGCACAAGAGGGGGGAGCGGGAGAGGGAGAAGCAGACTCCCCGCTGAGCAGGTAGCCCGATATGGGACTCGATCCCGGGACTCCAGAATCATGACCTGAGCCGAAGGCGGTCGCTTAACCAACTGAGCCACCCAGGCGCCCCGACAACAGAGATTTTCTGTAAAGCTCTGTGTTTCTTTAGTATTACTTTAGTCCAGATGCAATATTGAGGCTCTCCTTTAATCCTTAATTTTTTTTTTTTTTTTTTTTAGGAGCAAGCAAGAGGGTGGGGGAGGGGCAGAAGGAGAGGGAGAGAGAGAATGTTAAGCAGGCTGCACACTCAGCACAGAGCCTGACGCAGGCCTCGAATTCATGATCCTGAGGTCACCACCTGAGCTGAAACCACAAGTTGGGCGCTTAACCCACTGTGCCACCCAGGCAACCCTAGCCTTAATTCTTTTAAACAATTATAAAAGGTTATGGGTTTTTCAGATTGTATTCTAAAATATGTAAAGGAAATAATGTATTTCCTTTCCTTCCAGTCATTTGTGGAACACATTGAGGAATTCATTTATTAATTCCTCAAATATTTATTGAGTACCTACTGTGTGTCAGAGACTGTTTCTGAAACTTGGGATATATTCAGTAAACCAAACAGAACCAACTAAGATTTTTGACCTTGTAGTGCTGACACTCTAGGGGGAGGAAACAGAAAAGAAGAAATGTGCATAATAAATGAGTAAAAGGGTTGACATATTAAACAATAAATGAAGTGGAAAAAAAATAAGAGCAAGGTGAGGGAGATCAGGAATACCTTAGTGGGAGTTGCAGTCTTAAATAGGGTAGTTAGTGAAGGATTCACTGACAAGATGATGCTTTAATGAAAAGTTGGAAAAGCTATAGGCGTTAGCTGTGTATATATATATCCAAGGGAAAAGCATTAGGAGGAGAGGGAAGAGTGAGGGTGGGAGGAAGCTGAGCTGGGTGGAAAACAGCAAGGCAGTGTCATGGCCAGAATGGAGCGACAGAGAGGGAGAGTAGTGGGAAATGAGTCAAAGAGGTAATGGGGTCAAATCAGATAGGGCCTTGTAAACCACAGAGGATATTTCAATCTTAGTGCTACAGGGAAACCCAGTGGGACTTCTTGCTGGGCAGTGATATAATTTGAGTTACTTGTTAGAAGGTCTACTTGACTGCTTTGTTGTAGATGAGCAAGAACAGAAACAAGGAGAATTAGCAATGAGAATATTGCAATGATTCAGGGGAAAGATGATGGCAGCTTGGACCAGGAATAGTCATGGAGGTGGTAAGAGTAGGTGGGTTTTGGACCTATTTGAAGGTAGAATGTGTAGGATTTCTTGATAGATTGGATGTGAGAGTAAGAGGAAAAAACAGCATATTTTGGCTTTCTCTCTCTCTCTCTCTCTATTTCTGTTTCTCTGTCTTTGCTGGGAAAGCTGCCATCAGTCAAAAATGGAAGGGTCTACATGTTGGACAGGTTTTGGGGGAAGAATCAAAAGTTCAACTTTGAGTATTCTGAGTTTAATATATTTATTAAAATAAAATCAACTCTGTAAGATTCCAGTTGGTACTTTCCCAGGGTCTGCCTCATGGAAGATGTTAAAAAATATTGCATGAATATTTAATATATGAAATATATTAAGTACTACTATAGTGTGAATTAATTGATAAATGAGCATTCATTGAGCAGCCAGTACTCAATGAATGACAGGCATCAGATTGTGCACCATAAAACAGGGAGTCTAACCAAATTCTTGTCAGAACCTCACAAGGTAAATGGTATCGACTCCATTTTACAGAAGAAGAAACTCCGGACAAGTGATTTGCCTACAGTTCACGTGGTTAGTTAAGTGGCTCTAGCTTTAAGATTCAAGTTCATATTTTACAACATCAAATACAGCTTTTTAATTTTATCAGTGATCTCACAAAAGAAATAATAGGATACTGATAGGCTGACATTTGTTTAAAATCTGATTTTTATCTTCAGATTATAATACAAGTGAACAAAAACAAGCCTGTAAGAAGCATGAACTCTATGTGAGTTTCCGGGATCTGGGATGGCAGGTAAGGACAATCAGTCAACTTAGGTGTTTCTTTTCTCTTTTATTATAAATCTGGAGTTACTCGTAATCTTTGTTAGTAATTTTTCCAGTACACTAACCAATTATTTTTGATATGACTGTTCAGTATATGGGTTATCCACATCATTTTTATTTCCCCATTATCCTCCCACCATTGAAACATCATTATTAAGGTTTACAGTAAAAAACAACTATGCTGAAGAAGAAATGTAACCCTATGATATTTAGAAGGTGGGAAAAGGTGCTGTTTAAATATCCCAAAGTTTTAATTTTAATACCATTTTTTCAGATTAACTTGAGCAATTCCATTTGCCCCCAAGGCCTCAAACTCTAGGGCTAGGAAATAGAATCCTTGACTACAATGTCTGTTATAAAGTAGAGCTACAGAAAAAAATTTTTTTTTCCCCGAACCTAAAAGTTTTATCGCTGTCTTTTCCATATGCTTCCCAAACAGGGTGAGGAGGAGGATTTAACCAAAATAGTTTTTTTTTTTTTTTTAAGATTTTATTTATTTATTTGAGACAGAGAGAATGAGAGAGACAGAGAGCACATGAGAGGGGGGAAGGGTCAGAGGGAGAAGCAGGCTCCCTGCTGAGCAGGGAGCCCGATGCGGGACTCGATCCCGGGACTCCGGGATCATGACCTGAGCCGAAGGCAGTCGCTTAACCAACTGAGCCACCCAGGCGCCCTAACCAAAATAGTTTTTAATGTCTTTATGGATTGGTACTTTAAATTGAAGTCTTTAGACTACATTATCCTATTACAATGGATTCGCAGAATTGAATTTGGGCTATCCCATTGAAAAATAATATAAAATGTAAGCATTTTAAAATTTTATGATAAACTTTCAACACAATTCATTCAATAAGTTTTACTTCTTGGGGAAAAAAAAATCAGGGCAACCTATGCCCATTTTTTGGCTTCCCCCAAAATTTCATACGCAGTTCTCAAGAATTTGCTCCAATTCATTTCATCCAAAGAGACTATAAAGTTAACACGTGAATGGAAAGAAAAACAGTAAAAGGAACAAATATTAAAGCTTTTGGACGTTGTCAGGCTTCTAAAACCAGGAGTGAGTTATTAAGAAGTAATGGGAATTATCTCAATTAAGTTTATTCTTCTTTTCCTTTCTGGTTAGCTTGAACTTTCCAGAGTTCATCATTTCCTGTTTAAACAATATTTACAATGCTATTTAATGATTATGGTTTTATTCATGAATACATGAATTAATGCATACTATGAATATCCTACATAGCAACCTCTTGGGAGAAATTACAGAGGGCAATTTCTTGTGAAAATATTTATACTTGTGTTGTAAACTTCAACTTAAAAATAAATTAAGGGCTTGAGGGTGGCTGTCTTGTTAGAATAATTGTTGGATGAAGAAGAGAAACCTAGCCAGACTAAATGTGGGTATTATTTAAGAATTACTTTATTTTTATTTTGGTGATTTCTTTTATTCTTTTTCTTTTTTTTTCTCTTTCTTTTTTTGTGTGTGTGCATTCTAGGACTGGATTATAGCACCAGAAGGATATGCTGCATTTTATTGTGATGGAGAATGTTCTTTTCCACTCAATGCTCACATGAATGCCACCAACCATGCCATAGTTCAGACTCTGGTATGCTTTGTCTTCATAGAATTGAAAATGGTTTTTGATACAAGCATCATATAAACGTTATTTTAAAGGAAAGCATCCATTTATAGCTATAAATGCATTATTTTTTTCTTTAAAGCCCTTTTGGTACTTTTTTTTTAGAGCCAAAGTAACAATTGTGGGTATAGTCAGGAAATTCAGGCTGGTTTAAAGAATAGTCCTGATTCCAGAATGGGGAAGGATTCAGTTAGGAAAATTGGAGTAACCACATGAAGTGGTCAGTCTGTACTGATTTCTTCACTATGCAATATGATTAACCACACAGGTTCCCAGGGGCTATTTCTAACCTAGCAATTCATTAGTAATCACTGCAAAAACATTGACTAATGTCCTTATTGAATTTCATCTGAGGGCTTTTACTCTAATTATTTAAGAATGTTCCACAACATACTTTAGTATTATGAAACTTCTTCAAGTAGAATATAAATAAGTAGAAGATTCATTTCTATTTCATGATCCTTATATTTTTTATAATCTTTAAGGTGGCATTTCATCTTCATTTTTTCCTTTCCTCATTCAGGAATTTAGCAGTGATTTAATCTCTAATAACCTGGGCTTATTTTTGTGAAAACAATAATGAAATGTTGATTTTGTGTTCTCTAAATGGTTGTACTGTATCTAATGAGCTCATGAAAGCTCTTGAGAGTCTGACATACCTGCCTTATGGTGTGGGACTTACTGATCGGGCAGAGGTACAATCTCTGGAAGACTAAGTGAGAGGCTCCTAGAAGGTGCAATAGACCATGTGATAAAATTCTGAATTAATGTTTTGGTTAATATGAACATTTTAACTATATGTCATCGAGATAGAAGGAAGAGGATAAATTGTTTTAGATTCAAGACTTAGTAACAGAAGTAGCTATTTGGTGAATGGCAGTAGGAAAGTAGTAGCCATAAGGAAAAAATAATCTATCTTTGTGGGTAAGTCTTGTTTATGATCAACAAAAAAAACTGAACTATTAGAATTTGTGGGTTGACTCTTGAGGTTATTTTTTTTTTCAGAATTAATTTAAAATTTAAAGCTGATGGAAAGACTATCCCAGTTTTCTTCTGAATAAGGAATGGTATATATAAATTGACAGATTAAATCCTTGAATGACTTGATGTTTTCTGGTCTGGACATCATAGGTACTGGAAAAGAGACAGCAAAGATGCACGTCTATGGCAACTAGAGCGTGGGTGTTGCCAAAAACTCTGGAAATAACCTTGGAGTAAAGACAAACAGAGAGATAAAACAAATGCATATTTTGAAAGGCGGTCATTTATAAATATTCTTCTTCTTATTCTTGACCAATGAGATTGCCTACTTCTGTGCCATATGCAAAGTATAGAGGAAGTTCCTGGGGAAATTTTAAGATTTGTTATGCTTTCATCTTTGCTATATCTATAAATAGAAGTACTTCTTGATACAGGATCTCATTTCTGGGGGATGGGGAGCTTTTCAAGGATGGGTGTGTTGTATTCCAACTTCTTCCAGTAAAAAGAATCTCTGTGAACGCTAGCCGTCTAGCCTTGCCTATGGGGATTCATGATGACCCAAAAGGCAAGCACAGAGAGACAAATGCAGCTGTTTCAATCCTTGGAAGAATAGCCATGGTCACCGTCTTTCCATAGGGTCAAAGCTACAGCCACTCTTAGCTTATAGAGGAATGACACTTAATATCTCAGAAAATTCTTTGCCTCCTTATATTGTCATCTCAATGACTCAGAAAGCAGACTTCTGCTTCATTAAATATGTATCTAATGTATCAAAGGTTGCCTCAGGCTAAGCAATGCTTAATTATTGAAAAAACTCTGTCAAAACACTCTCCCTCTCATTTTTCTTTTTCTTTTTTCTTATGAATATATAACCACGTATTGTCAGCTTTTAGGGCTGTAGTCTAGAAGGCAGTGTCAAAAAACAAACATTAAAAAAAACCCAAAACATCTGATGGGGACTTGGAACAAGACCCTGCTCTGCCTCACTGTCCTGGGATATGGGACATAAGTAATTGCAAAACTTGAAGCATACATGGGAAGTTTGATTTTTTTTTTTTTTCCTGGCATTGTGCACTCTGTACGTTTGTTCTGTGAAGTACATGAAACAAGAAGACAGGCATGTTTGTTGCTAAAGGAAAGCATATTTGTGACTAATATGTTTGAGAAACCATTCAAGAACAATCCATTTTTTTTTTTTCAGAACGATTGCTTTGCGAAGCTGCCAAGGTCATTGAAACAAGGGGTTATCAATCATGTATGTGTGGGTTATGGAAGATCAAGCTGATGAGGGACACAAGCTGCATCTGAAATTTGTAGAAACTATCCAACTTTTAGTTTTGTGAGGTCTTAGGAAATTTCAAGTTCATGTCAGATCACCTCATTTTTCCTGCTGTTTCTGTCCACATGCAGGGCTCCTATATCATTTCAGCCAGGACATTGTGCAGCCAAAACTCTAAGAGGCTTTTTGTGGATCCCTTAGGACTCATCAGTGGGACTTCCCATAAACTCCTTTGGGGGAAGGGCCAGGGTAGGTGGGTGGGAAAGGGGGAACCATGTTCTGGCTCCTTGCTCAATGATCGCAAATCATAGGCAGACTGCCAGTCTGATCAAAATGAGAATAAACCCTTTGCTTAAGCATTTCACTTTCAGTGTACAGCTACCTTTTGAGGCTTTTGGAAGAGAGTGATATTCAATTTGTAAAATATCGAGGCTCCGTACTTCTGATTTAGCCGAACGTGCTTTTTGGCACTTGTCTAGGAGAGAAGGAAAGTAAAAGGATATTAAACTCCAGCCAGTCTGGTAAAAAATTCTGTAGAGAAGAGTTGAAGTCATTGCTTTAAAACAAGTTTTGGATTATACCTGGAGTTCACTTTGCTGTGATTTTTATGTATCCTTTACTGTGGAAAATTAAGAGTTGGTGTAACTTTTATGATTTATTGTTTGCCCTTTAAAAGATAATTCTTAGATTCAAATTTTTCTATAGTCTCATTGTGTCCCTGCATTGATTTGCATTTATAACTTTTGTATTTCTCATGAAGTAGATAGAAGTAATTGTTTTAACCAAAAGCAACTCAGTGCTAGTTGCCATGTTCTTTCCCCCAGGAAAATTTCCACCGAATATTCCGTAGAAGGAGTTTTCCTTATTTGGTAGAATATTTTTCAAGGCCCCAACACATAATTAGAACTGGTGAGTTGACTCTAGGTGTTAATGCTTAAAAATACATCCTTCACTACCAGTCCCCAACCCCCAACTCAGCCATTGAACATAAATAGAAGAGTGATAGTTAAGGGTGTGCCTGATAGTGTGACAAAACAAGAATATTATTTGAAAGCTGTAGACAAAGTGTCTATCTTGTTTCTTAAAAAAACAAAACATGTGTTTCTTTCCCAGGTTCATCTGATGTTTCCTGACCACGTACCAAAGCCTTGTTGTGCTCCAACCAAATTAAATGCCATCTCCGTGCTGTACTTTGACGACAGCTCCAATGTCATTTTGAAAAAATACAGAAATATGGTAGTGCGCTCATGTGGCTGCCACTGATGTTAAGTAGTAATGGTAACAAGAAGAAGATCTGTATTAAGGTTTATGACTATAATAAAAAGTATGCTTTCAGACAAGAAGGGAATTTCATAAAATTAGTCTGGTTCATTTCATCTCTGTACCTATGTACAATATTGTGTATATAGTCACTTTTATTTATTTAAAGGTATATATTCTCCTTTGTGGATGCCTTATCAATAAAATCTATTTCATAGGTCTGTTACACAATAGATAGCCTGGTGTAACTTTCAATGGGCTATGCTAAGTCCAATTCAATTCCATTTCAACATTTTTTCTAATACGATTTTTTTATAATGTTCTGAAATTAGTCAGAACTCCTTTGCATGTTAATCACTGGTGAAGGAGATTGAATGCATTTGGTTATGTTGTGCCAGTGAAAACTGATAGGATATTTATTTAGAAATAAAACTAAAAAAAAAAAAAAAAACCCAAACAAAAATGCTTGGATAAACACAATTTTTCTTTCAGAGTTTCTGCTTCATTAGATAAAGTGAAATGTTGACCTGGATTTGAATAAATAAGCTGTAGGCAGAACATAGAGGCTGAAAGATTACACATAATTGTTATAACTGTTTGCTTTAACAGAGTTGGTGTAACTGGAGGAGCATGTTCCTTCTTGGCTTGTGTATTGTAGATTTTGCAAAGCGCTCAAAGCTTCAGGAATTCTGTGGAGACAGGCTTGAGCCTGTGTCCATAACTTTCCAAGTTAACACTAAAAAATTGTAGTACAACCTTCTTACCTCAAATAAATCATGTCTGCCTATTATCTAGAACACTACTGCTGCAGATTTTTTTCAGATTTAAAAACAGTCCAAAATAAAGAAACATTTACATGCGCTCTACTTCCCTCCCCACAGACAAGAGTCACTGCATTCATAAAACATAGCGCGCAAAGATGCCGACAGAGCCATTTTCTTTAGCTCTCCTTTATAACTGAGTTTGCTGATTGATGTGATGCAAGGGATTTTATTTAGGGTAAAAGCACTGAAACTAAAGTGAAGGAAATTACCAAAAATCCCAGAATGGCTTTGACAGAATTGCCATTTCGAAAGAACAGCTGAAATCCATTTTTCATATCTTTGAGAACGAGCTCAATGAAAACCTTATTTTGTAAGAGGATTTTGTAAACCTTCCTCCAAGCACAAATAATTCCAAATGGGAAGGTTCTGTTGTGTGTATATGCATGTGTATTCTTCCCTCTGAAATTAATTTATTTTCTTTCTTTGCCTTCTAAGGCTTTTCTTTAACACACATTAACTTTCGGAAGAATGACATTTAGATGGATTACTTGCAATTTATGGTGGCTCCACGGTTAAGCTTATTTACAGCTCATCTAAAATATTCATAAAGCACCATTTATTAATCACATTTTTGGACTTTTCAAATAAAACTTATATCAGAAATAGCTTCAAAAATATTATGGTTTTTGTTTGTAATTCAGGTATATTACAATGTTGTTTTAAAATACAGTTTATCAAAGAAAATTTGATAATAACTATATTGGGGGGTACATTAAGTAATATATTTTTAAATAAATAGTGTACCATTGTAAGAATAAGAAACGGAAGTCTATTATATGATTCTTCAAATGTGCTGTTTAAATATATTTCTATATTTTAAAATATATTAAACTTGTGATGTTAGTTTCTACTGATTTGGCTCTTTATTTAAGAGGGATACAAAAATGTAAGTATGTCATACGCTGAGACTCTAAGAATATCAGATGTAAAATGTTGGTGGATTACATGATTCCTTATGTTGTTTTTAATTGCCAAAACTGGTTTTTGTGTTTTTAATAAATAATCCACTGTTAAATGGATAAAGCAACAATCCATGAATTAAATATCTTCTTAATCTGCCCAAACAACAAAGAAATTTTTAAAATAGCAAAAATGATAAGGATGGAAAATTATCTCACTTGTTCTTTTTCACTTGAGAGGAAATAATTGGCATCAGTATTTTCATAATTTTTCAGACTAGGTATATGACTGTATATACATATATGCACATATGCTCAGTTAAATTATTCTCAAATAGCTATAACAGTATATTTGTAGTATTACTTTGGTAATACTTAAGCTACTATCAGAAGCCAGAATAATGTAGCCTGTTTTAACAGGATCCAAACAACTCAGGACTTTTTAGCTAGTTAGGTATTGGCTTTTTGTTTGTGTGTTTGTTTTTAAATTTCTTGCTTTATATGTATCTTGCTTTCTAAAGTGGCCCTAACTCTTTTTGAAAGTAGAAAGGCATAAATCACAAATATCAAGTTCTTTAAAACTAAGGCAAAAATAAATCGTCTGCGGTGAACTAAAGAAATAAGAAAAACACAAGAAAGAAAATCGAAAATTATTTTTTTTCTCAAGAACTGTCATTTTATAATCCCTATTTCACCGTCATCGAATCTGAGCCAGAGTCTACTGGCTACTATACAGTCTGGCAAATATCATCTCCCAAGAAATTTACAATGAGTAATGTTTTTGATGCAGTTCCGTTCAAGGCAGAAGAAATCCTCTTTCCCAAAAACAAGTCACTATCTCATAACTACTCAGTCAAGTGCTCCATCTATCATCCAATTTTCATTTCAGATTATTTGCAGTTCTAGGTTTTCTCCTTTGCATTTTATTTTATTTTTTCAGCCTGGAACTTTTTAAAGTTAGAAGTGAAGATGCCTTTGCTGATGAAACATATACGTTGCTAAGTATACATATATACATCTGTATTTTATCACGTTTGGTTAAGATCATAATTGAGGAGAAAGTAGGAAAAGTAACAATCAATGCCAGTATTTATTCTTATTTAGGCAGAAAAGTGACACTATATCCAAGTTAGCAATTTAAAAAGAGCAAGGGTTCTGCAAAATTACCTCAATGTCTGTTGTAATATTTGTTGGTTCTGCAAAATTACCTCAACGTCTGTTGTAATATTTGTTAAAGTCGTTTGAAACATGGGTCTTTCAAAGACAGAAGAACCTGGATCAGATATAGCCTTTAAAAAGAAAGAGATATTTCAGAAGTTTTAAAACACGCACCTTAACCTTTGCATCTCAGTTTCAACTTTGCAGAGGCAGCTAGCCTCCCATCATTCCTCAAAGGTCAACACATATACACAATGGAGAGAGAATGGGTAGATGCACTACATCTTCTGAAGATTATATATAGAAGGATAAGAGACAAAATACTGCATAAACAGTTCCTGGACCCAGCCAGTTTGGAAACAGAATCTAAGCTGAGGGGTTAGTGAGGTGAACAGTATTTTTTCCCCAGTTCGCAGTGGCTACTACTATGTAGTGAAATATAATAGAACCTACTTAAAAAGTTGGACTGTGTTTATTTTTCTGCAGATACTTATAGAAAAAGCCCAAACTAGGGAAATAATTCTCTATTGAGCCACAAGGCCAATAATATATCTTAGATTATGTATCTTTATACTTTCTTCAATAATTCACATACACCCACATACATACACACACTTATAAATAAGTATATTTTTATATGTTTTAAAGAAGAAAGAATAAAAACACAAATACAAAATATTTTAAGTGAACCAATAGGACTTTGGGGAAAGAAAAATATAATACAATGGGAAATTTGAGAGAACTTAAAGCATATGAGGATTAAAGGGAGTTCTAACGTCCATTTAATCAGTATTCCAGAAAACTGGAGACAACTTTTGGGCTAACAGCTGACCTCTTTATCAGAGCTGGCTCCTCAACTTGGAAGTCAGTCAACATATAATGGCTATCTTCAGACTGCTAAGGAAAAATAACTGTCATGTGGAATTCTATATCTAGCAAAACTATTCCAAACATTAGAGCAAAATAAAAACACTCTTAGGCAAGTAAAACTGAGAGAGAGTTTATCATCAACAGCAAAGGCACTGCTAAAGGTTTTACCTCAGGAAGAAAGACAGCCCCAAAAGGAAATATATATAATAACGATGAGCAAGAAGATGGGAGACATGGGGCTAGCCTAAAATAAATAATAATGTCTCATAATTGTGGTTTTAAAAATCAAAAGAATTAAACTGTCAAATCAGGTTGAATAGAGTCAACATACAATGGAAGGTGGATGGTTGGAAATAATAGGCTTTGCATTTTACTTAATGATGATTAAATTAAACTCATTAACTTCAGAGCACAAAGTAGTGTGTATATTTTAAATCAGGGTTGACAACATTTTTCTGTGAAAGATGTGATAATAAATATTTTAGGCTTGGGTTTTCTGTCCCAACTACTCTACTCTGCTGTGGGAGCAGGAAAGCAGCCATCGGCGATATGCACCCTAATATGTGTAACTGTATTCCAATAAGATTTTACTTAAAAAAAATGTGGTGGGTGAGGTTCGGCCCATAGTTGGTACTTTCCTGACCCCTGTTCTAAACCAGTAGAAGGGATAATTGCAATGTGGTAACATACAGTCAATTCAACAAGATAAAAAAGAAGAAACGGGTTTTAAAAAACATAGCAAAGGGGAAATATTGCATATAATAAAATGATGGAAGTAAATCCTTACATAGTCACATAATATTACATGTAAATGGACTGAAAAGATCACTACCGCCGGATTGGATTCAACAGCTAGTAACGTTCTGTTCAAAAGAAACACACCTAAAACTTTAAAACACAGGAAGGTTGAAAGTAAAAGGAAGGTAAAATATATACCTAGACAATACCCACCACAGGAAAACTGGGTTAATTATATTAATGAAGTATATTTACATTTTAATACAAACCAGTCATTACTGTTTTGAATATAAGGACGACTGTTGCCTATTGACTTCGGCATATCTTCTCATAAAATTGTTTCTAGAATAGTTTTTAAAATTACATGTCTAAAATTAATAAACAAAAAAGGATCTTATTTTGGCATACAATGTTATTCTCTTCTTAAGGTTATTAAGACTCTGGTGTTTTGAACCTATTTATGAGAGAGAGAGAATGCGCATGTAATGGAGGGTGGGGTGGGGAAGAGGCAGAGGAAGAGGGAGAGAGTCTTAAGCAGGCTCCATGCCCAGCGTGGAGCCCAAAGTGGGGCTTGATCTCGATCTCACAACCCTGAAATCAGGACCTGAGCCAAAATCAGGAGTCAGATGCTCAACTGACTGAGCCACTCAGGTGCTTCAAGACTCTGGTGATTTGAAAATTACTTGTCTTTAAGACGAAAGTTCACAGTATTGTATTCAACAATGCATGTTGATGTCAGTGGGACTAAGGTGATTCCACTTAGAAAATGAAATAAAGCCTATAGGAGAGAACAAGCACTTCTCCAAAGATGTTATGATGAGAAGGAAGAATATTTGAAAAATCTTGGCTATTGAACATAATGGGTCCAATGAATCTCTTTTCACACCAACCTCCTCAGGCTATTATTAAAGGGAAGTGAAGTATTTCCTGTATCCCTAATACACTAATCCAGCTTCTGGGCCTTGATAACATTTTTCCATTCACCAGGAATGCCCTCCCTAAATTTTGCCTGCTAATATTCTTCTGATTCCTGGAGTGATTTCTCATTTGCTATTTCCTTCAAAAAGACCTAATACACCAAACCAGATGTGTTTAATCCCTCTAATAAACTACTGCAGCACTCCTGCTTCTGAGACATGCATCACATTATGCCAGCTTTTAGAGTTATTTGGAAAATCTTTTGTTTCTTCTACATGGTAAGATGAAGAAGTCCAACCATGTTCACTCATTTATTAATTCCCTAAATATTATCATAAAGATATTCTCATAGTTGATGTTCTATAAATAATTTGGAAATGAATAAATTAAGGTGGCTTAATTATTTTAATAGAAAATAAGCAAACATAAAAGGAATATTGTCAAAGCTGAGTGAGGGATCTCAATTCTTTATTTTAAAACAAATGTCCCCAAGCAAAGTATCTTTCACTTTTAGGGCATTCTAATCTGCATTTCATTAGATCTTTTCTTTCTTTTCTTTCTTTCTTTCTTTCTTTCTTTCTTTCTTTCTTTCTTTCTTTCTTTCTTTCTTTCTTTCTTTCTTTCTCTTTCTTCTTTCTTTTTCTTTCTTTCATTCTTCTCTCTCTCTTTCTCTTTTCCCTGAGGTTTTATCTTGTTGTTTTGCTTGAAACATATTCTTCTGCTTCTTCATTTTGTTTGGCTCAGCATTGATTTCTATGCATTAGATGAAACAGCCACCTCTCCCAGTATTGAAGGAGTAGCCTTGTGTAGTTGCTGAACCTTAGCATTCAACCTTTCCCTAGCTCTTGGTTGTCTCTCAAATCTTTGTGAGACAAGCAGCCTATCTATTTTAATAGCTCCCTGTAGTTGAGGGTGTGCCAAGACCAGTCAGTGACTGACCAGGGGAAGATCTCAGTCAGCCTCTAGATGCAAGGTGAATGGAAGCCATACGCTCAGGCAGCAGCTTTTAAAGTATGCAAATATATATATAGTCCTTTGGGACCACAAGTGAAGCCCTGCTGGTCACCATCATCGGGCAATCTGGAGGTCTTTCCTGAGAGGCAGTAGCAAAAATCAGGGCTCCAGATGAGTATATAAGCTCCCTTTTAGGAGATACCCATGACCTGGAGCAAGATGGAGGGTGCAAAAATGGTGTCCTCCTCTATGTTCCCTGCATCTCTGTAGCTTCTAGATGTGTGCCAAACCTGAAGCCTACTTGTAAAACCAACGTTCCAAAGCTCCAAAGTAGGCCTCTTTCACAGAAAGGCTGTGGGTGTGTTTCAATCTCTTATCTGTGCAGTGCCCTGGGGATGGTAGCCTGCCAAGCACAGTCTCTGATTGTTACAGTCCAGTGGGACCTAGGAACACAGGTATCCCTGGCCTCCAGAGTCAGGAAACGAAGGGGTGTCCCCTGGGTGGCAACTGCAAAAACTGGGTCGTCAGACATAAAAATCAGGGCACCAGACATACGTAGAACCTCCCCTTCAGGAGATACTTGCACTCTGGAGAGTGCAAACATGGTGCACACTGGCTGGAGCAAGGCAGGGAGAGGTGAAACGATTGCACCTGCTTAAAAAAAAAAGGAAAAAGAAAGGAAGAAAGAGAAGAAAGAGGAAGGAAGGGAGGAAAGAGATGGTGCCTGCTGGCTTTATTTATTTTAAAGATTTTATTTATTTGTCAGAGAGAGACACAGCGAGAGAGGGAACACAAGCAGGGGGAGTGGGAGAGGGAGAAGCAGCTTCCCGCTGAGCAGGGAGCCCGATGTGGGGCTCGATGTGGGACTCGATTCCAGGAACCTGGGATCATGACCTGAGCCGAAGGCAGACGCTTAACGACTGAGCCACCCAGGCGCCCCACCTGTTGGCTTTAAAAAGGCAGAGGGAGAGGCTTTAACAAGATGGCGCCCCCCCACCCAGCCTCTAACCCTGGAGCATACCCCAGCAGGCCCCAGCCCCTCAGACCGATGCTTCCGAATTAGCAAATGAGTCTCATTCATGTATGATCTGGGTGCTTTTCAGAGGGCTGCTTCTACACCGGACCCTGGGACAGGTGAGTTTGCAAGTTAGCACTTTAAATAGTGTTTCTCAGTTCACCTCAGTCCCGCAACTCTCACAGGCACAAGCCTAGCTTGTTTTCAAAGTCAGATGTTTTGTGAGCTCATTGCTCAGGTGCTGGTCTTAAATGGTAGCGTGCTTAACGTGAGGAACAAACCCTTTGCCTCTCAGGGAGAAGCTCTGGGTTTTGAGTTGCCTCCTGATTGTGGGTCTCCGTGCCGGGGTGGGGTTTATGGTGAGATTTTTATCTCAGACTTTCCTCCTCCCTTTGATGTGGTTACTGTCTTGTTTGCCCAACATGAAGGGGTTGCTCTGCCCGTTTTTAGGTTTTTTAAAGAGGAAATTGTTCCATTTATATAGCTGTAGATTCCACGTACCCATGGGAGGAGGTAATTTCAGGATCTTCCTGTGTTGCCATCTTGAACTGGAACCTCGAGGGCATTCTAATCAGCGTACAACAAGGTGCACAATATGGAGCCCACCAGATGATTTAGTACTTCTAAATTACAAACGGAAAAAAAAGGCCTCCAGAAAGTAGAAAGTGCTACTTCATTCATGTAGTGGTGACACAGAACTGAACATAGAGACAAAAGGAGTTATTATTTATGTAGTCATCTGTGGGAAGAACATTCCTGGCCAGGGTAGCAACAAGTGTGCTTGGCACGTCTGAGAGGCAAGGAAGCTAGTGTGGTCATGGCAGAGTAGAGTGAGTGTTCAGGCCAGAGGGAAGACATGAATTCAGGGAGATGGCGGGGAGTCAGATGGTGTAGAGTCTTTTTTTTTTTTTTTTTTAAAGATTTTATTTATTTATTTGACAGAGAGACACAGCGAGAGGGAACACAAGCAGGGGGAGTGGGAGAGGGAGAAGCAGGCTTCCCGCGGAGCAGGGAGCCCGATGCGGGGCTCGATCCCAGGACCCTGGGATCATGACCTGAGCTGAAGGCAGTCGCTTAACCAACTGAGCCACCCAGGTGCCCCTGGTGTAGAGTCTTAAAGCCCACCACGAGGACTTTGAATTTTTACTCTGAAATGAAAAGACATTCAGAGTTTTTGAGTAAAAAAGGGCATGGCTTGTGTTTTAAAAGGAACCTTGGCTGCTGTAAGGAGAGCCCCGGGTGAGACAGCAAAAACAGATGCAGAAAGACAGTTTAGGGAATTTTGAAATCATCCAGTCTTAGAGAGTACGGTGACTTGGACCAGTGTGGTAAACTGTGGAAGTGGTGAGAAGTCATTAGAATCTGGAAATATTTCAAAGGTAGAGTAGATAGGATTTGCTACTGGGATGTGACAAAAGAGTGAGTTAAAGGTGACTCCCACTTATATGGCCTGAGTAGGAGCACCTGGGGGGCTCAGTCGGTTAAGCGGCTGCCTTCGGCTCAGGTCATGATCCCAGGGTCCTGGAATCGAGCCCTATATCAGGCTCTCTGCTCAGGGTGATGCCTCTTTTCCTTCTCCTCCCCCTCCCCGCTCGTGCTTGCTCCCCCTGCTTGTGCTGTCACCATCTTTAAAATATATATATATATATGTATAGGGCGTGAGTAAATGGAAGAAGAATCATTTACTGAGCTCCAGCATAGGATGGGGAGGGATTGCCCCAAGGAGTTGAGAGTTTGATTCAGGGTATGTTCACTTCTGAGTGAAAGTTCCAAAAAGTGGTTAGAAATATGAGCCCTGAGATTACAGGAGAGGTCCTGGGCAAAGATATAAATCTGTAAATTATTAGTATACAGGTGATACGTAAAGCCAAGCAATCAATGAGATCACTGCTGCAAGTAGTCTAGCAGTTAAGTGAGAACCCTTCTCCAGCTTTTATAACCCACTGCTTGATTATGCCCAAGGACTACCTGTGGGAAACAGACACTGACATGAAGAACATCAACTTAGTTGTGCTCCTGTCTGCCACAGGGCTTTGTGAATCAGGTTGTCTCTGTTTATTGAGAAAATTCAGTTGGAACTCCCTATAGGTATTGTAGAAAATAAAATTCAGGTATTAGTTTACTAAATAACTTTCTATCATTTTGTAATAATAATGTTTGCTGTACTTTTAAGAGAGTCGAAGCAGTTTTGGGAGAGTGAAGGTGGCAGTGAGAAAAAGGATGAAGCTAAATATCTGGGAACTTTTGTATAAAATGTCACTGACATAAATGTTATATACATTCGGGTTCTTAATGAAAAACAAATACAAAAATGTAATACATTATTTTCCATCAATTCTATACATGTAATAAGGGGGACAATGAACTTTAAAGGTAGCGTAAAGGTCTCAGGAGAGACATAATGAAGATATCTCTAATTTAAAATTTTACTGAACATTAAAATGGCTCTTCAAGCAGAAACTGAAAACCCCTTCATCGAAGTGCTGCTGATTTTTTATCATTCCTATCTCTCCGCATTGACAAGGGCCAATTCCACCTTGAAACTTTTTTTAATTTTATTTTTTTTAAAGATTTGTATTTATTTATTTGAGGGAGCACAGGAGGGAGGAGGGTCAGAGGGAGAAGCAGACTCCCCGCTGAGCAGGGAGTCCGATGCGGGACTCAATCCCGAGACTCCAAGATCATGACCTGAGCAGAAAGGCAGTCGCTTAACCAACTGAGCCACCCAGTCGCCCCCATCTTGAAACTTTTAATTGCAAGTTCCCTAGCATATTATTAAAATTTCTTTCATGTATACACAGCTTTATTTTGAGCTAAAATTAGAGCTATTTTCTGTTTGTGAAGCTGAAACTTTTTTTTTTTTTTTTTTGCATTAGGAGCTAGTAAGAAAGTTTGTTTTTTAGGAGAACTGTGTATACTGATACAGAAAAATTTCTATCACAAGGAAACAATGTGAATATGAGCCCCAAATTTTCTAGACGTGTAGTATCTGTGTCACTGTTTTATAGGAGCACAATATTATTAAGGCGTTAAGGTGTTTTTCTTCTATTAGGCATAATCATGTTTCATGTGTTCATACTAATGACAAAAATGAATATATGGTTAATTTTATGCTGATAACCTTTCTTTAATCTGTGCTGCTTGCTCTTATTTTAATTTTACTAACTTTAAAGATCAGTGCCTCAAATTTTGTCTCTAGAGCCTGAAGAAGTCTTTTAAGTATGCTCTGTATTTTATTTGTTTTATTATTCAAGGCTTCTAACAGCTCTCTGAGGGAGTGCTGTATGCTAGATGATGTTCTGGGAGTTGATTTAGAAGAGCTTAGCCAAGTCTGTTGCATGTTTAAC
>NW_023270807.1:21257440-21295948 GCF_011800145.1 Mirounga leonina | reverse complement strand
AGCTAAATGTAAATGAGACATACATTAAGATGAGAAGACAAAAACATTAAAACAATGAATGAGGAAAGGTATATGAACAGTTCAGTAGAAAAATGAGTAAAAATTTGAGCAGGCATTTCCCAAAGAAGAAAGTAATAACCAAGTAATACATGGACAATGTTCAGCCTCACTAACATTTATAAAAAGGCAAGTAAAGACCACAATGAGATAGCATTTCACATCAGATTGGCAAATAGTTTTTATTAAAGAAAGAAATATTGACTGTTGGAGAGAATTTGGATCATTATGCTGCTGATGGGAGTATAAATCGGGTAAATGGGAGTATAAATTATTGGTAAAATAATTTTGAAAACAATTTAGCATAATCCTGTAAAGAATATTCACAGACTTTACCACCTAATGATTCCTCTTCTAAATATTCACCAATGGAAATACTTCTGAAGATCTGAACTGGAAAATTATACAAGAAGGTTTATTACAAAAGTGTTCATCTGAGGAAACAATAAAAAACAAACAATATATGTATGTTACAACTGAAAAGCCAGACATGACACAGATGTTCATCTACAGAAAATGGACAAATATGTCATATAATAAAGCAGTGAAATGAGTAAACCACAACTCCGTGGATAAATCTCACAGGCATAATGGAAAAATAAAGTACATCGTAGAAGGTTGTATATGGTATGATGTAATTTTTATAAATCTCAAAATAAAGCAAAACAAAATAATACATCTGTAGGCATATATATGTATGTGTACATTAAAAAATAGCAAGGGAATGATAAAAAAAAAATCAAAATTCAAGATAATGGTTAGCCCGAAGGGATGGGAAAGTGATTTTAATTGAGGATGGAGATATTTGTAATGCTATTTCTTAGTACAAATGGTAGTATAAATAGCTAAGAGTTTATTAGCATTTTTAAAAATGCACATATACATTATGTCTCAGTTAGTGTTTTCATGTAAAACAATACCTTTACATCTTAATGGGTTACAACAATGGATTTACTAGCTCACAATTCGGTAGATCAGCAACTTGGACTAGACTCAGCTATCCTTGTTCTACTGATCTTATCTGGACTCACTCCTGAAGGTGGGAGTTGATTTAGAAGAGCTTAGCCAAGTCTGTTGCATGTTTAACATGATGAACATTTTGAAGAAGTCTGTTTTCTTACTTTTCTTTTCAAGCATCTCCTCACAAGGATGTAGAGAGTGCCAAACAATCAAATCAGGAATACAGATGCTTAATCTGTTTTGAAATAAGTGTACTAAACCAGTTTACTGTCATATTATCTGTGAAAAAGAAAATGAAATAAGAAAAAGGCTTGTCATGAGAAAGCTGTGTAAATTGACATGTGTGTTCCCATTATTCATGTCTGGCAGTTGGTGTAGGCTGTTGGTTGGTGCTGTTTCAGTAGGAGTGATAGGGGTGGCTAGGCCTCAAGTCTCCAGCAGGCTTATTTCCATGCTAGTCATTACAGAATTCCTAGAAGTTAGAAAGCACAGTCTGATGTGCAAGTCCATTCAGGGTCTTGTATCACATTTTCTATTATCCTATAAGCCATCGCAAGTCATGTGAACCAAGCCCAGAGTCCATGTGGGAGGGAAATACATAAAAGCATGAATAAGGATAGGCATAAACAAACCGAGGGTTTGGGGAGAATGGATGGGAGGCAGGAAGGAAGCCTAGGGAGCAGAATGTCCACTCCCCACATTCTTTGTTATCCTTTGCTATTTGATTATCACATTCACGCTGTTGTGCATTAGTGTCTCCTAGAGTCCCTCCCTAAAAGCAGAGCTCAAGTACTGGCCTATGTATCACACTTTCTCTAAAGAATGAGTCAGATACTACATTCCTCTAAATGACTTCCCTAAACAGGCAGTTTGGAAGAGGTATTTTCTGAATGATATTTTTATGGATCAAGAGAGGTTTACTGTATATATTTAAAAGCAAATGAAAACTACCAATAACAAATGTGGATAGCTCTTTGGGCCCATGGAATTAGAGAAGGAAGCCATAGGAGAAGCTGGAGCAAAATCCTATGTGCTATAGACAGAGTTACGATAGTCTTTATTAATAGGCCCAGTTATTCAGCCTTTCCTCTATCCATACCCTTTGTTGTTGGACTTAAAATTCCTTTCACTAAAAAGGTGAAGTGTATTTTTCCACTCCTTTCCTTTGAACTCGACAACATAACTTACTATGTCTAATGAAAAATTGGTGGGTGTGAAATGAAAAAAGTGTGGAAAAGCACTTGCATGATTCAGCTTTCTCTATTGCATCACTAGCAATACCATGAGGATATGTTTAGGTACCTTGTTATTTCAGGAGAAGGATGAGAAAGTCTCGGAGGTAAAGATCCATTGACACATGCAAGAACCCAGTCAAGCTCAACAGGGCTTCCAAGCCTTGCCCCACTTAGATTAGCTGACCCAGAGATAACCTGAGTAAATAAAGGCTTATTCCTGTATGCTGTTGAGATTTTTGTGATTGGTTGTTACATTAGCATTCCATAGCATTATTGTGGACTTAGCTTACTGATACATAACAATAAACAAAGTGGAATTTTGTTCCAAGGGCTCTCTTATTTTCAGCGGTGAAAGGTGCTTGGTTTATATATCAAAAACCCTGAGTGTGGGTATCATTATGCTCTCTCTGGTTTCTCAAAATGTTAGTTCTTGGCAAGTGCATAGATCTGATTTATATAGCTTATTTCTAAAATGAATATTAATGTACAATATCTCTCAGTTGTTGATTATTTTTCGATGGGAATTAAACTCAAGATTCACTCTTTGCATCACATCCCATCTTACATTATGATAAAAGAGTCTTTCTCTTTTATTTAAAGTTAAAATTATATAAAATACAATTGTATAAATTATTACATAAAATATATAATTATTATATTTTATATATAAAGGTTATATATAAAATATATTAAAATTAATCAAAGTTAATTTTTGTTGTACATATCAAATAATTTTTGATTTATCAAATCACAAAGGTAATATTAGATTCTTTAAACAAATAGCACTCACTTATAGTTGGAATTATTTTACAGTTTTTTCCTTTAATTTTGCAGGCAGTAAATATATAATACAGTATCACCTACTTTATTCCCCTTTAGTCCTCATGGCAATTAAAAACAACTGGTACATTTTGGTTGAAAGTTCCCAAATTGTCACTCTGGGAAGCTGAAGGTCAAGTTATTTCCCACGAATAATAAAAAATTTTCCCTTTATTTTGTGTCAAGAGAATAATTACTTAGTGACATTCTTTAAAAAAAGAAAGTTTATAGTTTAATTACATGGTGGGAGGATCCTGATACTTACACATTGCCACCTACTGGCTGATACAGTTTCTATATAGCTGTTGGCCATCATTCCTTCTATGCCCTAATTGACATAAGGTTATTTTTTGACAAAATAGTTAATTATTTATTTTCTGGTGGAAGACATGATAGTCATTTTACAAATCATAACTGGAAACTTTTCCAAAGGAGCATACGATGGTGAATAAATTACATTAGAAAAGGATTTGCTATTTATGTTCTTCAAGGGCCCATCTTGGAAAATATGATAGAGTAGAGGGACTACATTCCTCTTTACCTGTCCCCATCCCTCTTCCTGAATATTTCTTTCTTAGAATATCATTCTAATTCTGGTTACTTATCTCCCAGATATCTGGAAGGCTCGAATACCCCAAGTCCAGTTTAGACATGTCTGTATGGGTCCCAAATGCTAGAAACTCCTTTTGTCTCTCCCCTGCTCTACTTAAGCAACCAAATGCCATATACTACTGGGTACCATTTTTGTTTGGTTCTACTCTTATTATGTTTATGCCTGGGAAGTCAAATGGTGGTATCACTAGATTAATGTTCCACCTTAGCTCAAGTAATATATTTCAGTTTTAATAAATTAGAGATTAAATTTGTAGGTACAAACTGTAGTTACAATCTGAAAGGGAATAGTTGGGCAACAGGAATTAAACAACTTGGTGAGAAAGATACTTTTGTATAAGTGGGTCATTTGGTGCTTTCCTTGTCTAGAGCTCAACTTTCAAGAACTTATTCTCTGTAACATTGGCCTTGAACCCCCTGGCTACATTGTCCCTCACAGAAATCCAAGAAATGGCTTATTAATTAATTAATTAATTAATTTATTACTATATGTTGGCTAACTGAACATAATAAAAAAAGGAAAAAAAATGGAATTTTTAATGGCACTTTCTATGATAGAAACATCAGTAGCCACAATAACAGTAACCCCCCAAACAGCAGCAGCAGTGACAAATTATTAAAACTTGGTTAAAAATTCTGCATGACAGGGGCACCTGGGTGGCTCAGTTGGTTAGGCGTCCGACTCTTGATTTGGCTCAGGCCATGATCGCAGAGTCCTCTGATGGAGCCCCACACTGAGGCTTGTGGTCACCCCAGAGTCTGCTTGTCCTTCTCCCTGTCTCTCCCCCTACACATTTTCTCTCTCTCTCTTCCAAGTAAGTAAGTAAGTAAATGAATAAATAAATAAAATCTTTAAAAAATTTCTGTATGACAGGTAAAACTAATGGAAAGTGAGTTCAATAAAAATAAATGCCTTAGCAGCCTTTATATTAGCAGAAAATACTCTATATTCTAAGGAGTATTAAAAGCAATACAAGGGGGCACCTGGGTGGCTCAGTCGTTAGGCGTCTGCCTTCGGCTCGGGTCATGATCCCAGGGTCCTGGGATGGAGCCCCACATCAGGCTCCCTGCTTGGCGGGAAGCCTGCTTCTCCCTCTCCCACTCCCCCTGCTTGTGTTCTCTCTCTCGCTGTGTCTCTCTCTGTCAAATAAATAAAATATATATATATATAAAAAAAGCAATACAAGAAGAGTAGTAATATATTGATAATTATTCCATATCTACTTTATCAAGCATCTCAGGCAGTAGTTTAATTTAGATAACTATCTTTTTACAAATAATGTATTAAGATTTTAGAATTTTGAATGGAGTAGTTCTGGCTCATAAAAGGAATCAATCTAATGTAATCACAATTTCTCTCACCTGGATTTCAGCATCTCTAACTGAATTAACAAGTCAGAGCTCTAGAGCCGATTTATAAACATTTTGTTAGAACATTTAAAAACTCAACTTTACCCTAAAGGCCTTGGATACAATTTCAATTCCAGGAAAATTAAGTATAAGTGCTTTGGATTGAAAGTTTCACTTTGAATATATTTAAGGAATATTCTTGCAATCAAAGAAATGTAACTTTAAATTACTCAGTCATACGAAATAGATTCAAATTGAGGTTGTTTTTTAGTTGGAATATAAGTGAATATAGTAATAGGGTAGGGAAATAGTTCTATCAATCGGATCTTCATTTTAGAATCAATAATTCTGATTGTATAAAGTGTCAACATGAAAAATCAATTTCAAACTCATTGCCTGTAATAATGAGTTTTGAATTCCCATCATGCAATTACCCAAGTTCCATTTTAAAGTTAATGTGAGTTAAATAGAGGATAGGCGAAATTATAAACAGCTGGTTAAATCTTTACAGGTTTAAGTACCATACTGATCTGATGAAATAGGCAATTATTTTTTCACATGGTGAAGAGGATATATAATATATTTTTTCCACAAAAGCTGATGGAAACTTTTTTTGTGGAATCAGGAAGAGTGTGTTGGTGGAAAGGAATTGTTTATCTAGATTGGATATTTTGTGCCATATTTTCAAGGTAATTATTTAACCAAACACAGTTTATCCTTAATGATCTAATTGCCAGAATTGTGTTTTTGTCAGGTTTTGCCTAATGAGGGTCAAGGAATTTAATTAATATATTTAATGTATTAACTATTTTATATTATTAAATGGATGTGTATCTTAAATTTAGGAGTCTATATCTGTCCCATAGTATGAGGCTGTAAGCTTCCTGAAGGCAAAAATTGTGTATGTGTGTAGCCTTATCTGTTATTTCTAGCAACTATCCAAGTGCCAATATATATATATATATGTGCTCAAATATAAATGAGGAGGGGTGCCTGGGTGGTTCAGTCGGTTAAACGTCTGCCTTCAGCTCAGGTCGTGATCCCACGGTCCTGGAATTGAGTCCCGCATCAGGCTCCCTGCTCAGCGGGGAGCCTGCTTCTTCCTCAACCTGTTGCTCCCCCTGCTTGTGCTGCTTGTGCTTGCTCTCTCTGACAAATAAATAAATAAATAAACTCTTAAAATATATATATAAATGAGTAGATGAAAGAAAGAATTAATACCATTTAGGTTTTATCACTTATCGGGTAAAGGGCAGATGTGTGTTATTAGAGTTACTTCTTGAGCTTATTATTTAGTACCTAGACTTTTATGTTTTTTTTTTTTCCTATAAATTTTCCAAATCGAGAAATACTCATCTCTGAATCTTTGATTTCTTTATACTATTTACACTGTTCCTTAGCACTAGACTCAGAGTGCCCTAGGTCTTTGCCTCCAAAGGGCACTTGATTATTAATGACCTTAGATAATACCTTTTATCAGGTGCTATCACTTCATGTTAAGGAGCTGTTTGATTCCTATCTTGGAATATTAATGAGACTTTCCTTGACTTCTACCCTATTTGAATCAGATGACCAATACCAAATTCCTCACATTTTTCTGAAAGTTCTTTCCTATAACCCATTCGCTATCTTGTTCAAATCTTATGTTGCAAGAAATAGAATGACTATATCTTAGTCAAAAAAGGACTTTTCTAGTTAAAAAAAATTTAAAATAAAAATAAATAAATAAATAAATATATAACCCCCAGAATTGAAGGCACAGAGAATCATTTCTGGGAACTTCACTGTAACAATCAAGAGGAGCGGGTACGGTAGTATCCAGGCTTCAGGCCCCTTGCCTCATGTGGGGCAATGCAGAGGCAGCTCTTGCACTTGGGGGTGCTCTTATGGGGTCAGGCCAAAGAGGCTCTTAGATAGATTTCGCCTGATATTTCAGTCATGCTTGATGTATTAGTTTCCTATTGCAGCCGAAACAAATTACCACCAACTCAGTGGCTTAAAAGTACACAACCTGAAAATTCAGAAGTCCAAAATTGGTTCCTTTGGGCTAATGAAGTGTTGATAGTGCTGAGTCCTTCTGAAGGCTCTAAGGGAGAATTATTTCTTTGTCTTTTCTAGATTCTAAAAGCTGTCTTCATTTCTTGACTTGTAGGCTCTTCTTTCATCTTCAAAGCCAGTGAGGTAGCATTTTCAAATCTCAGTCTCTGACACTCCTACCTTCTTCTTTCACTTTCAAGCGTTCTTATGATAAGGCCTACTTTGATAATCTAGGATAGTATATCTCAAGATCCTTAACATAATCACAGCAGTAAGGTTCCTCCTGCCATAAAGATAACAGATTCATAGGTTCCAGAGTTTAGAATGTGACATGTTTGAGTTTTGTTGTTGTTGTTGTTGGGGGGCGGGCATTATTCTGCCTATCACACTTAGCATCCTTCCTTTCTCTCCCCACCCCCGCCCATATAATAGTTTCCCTTTGAAGCATTTCCTCAATAAATCGCTTACACAGGAATCCTTGTCTAAGGTTATGTTTCTGGGAAACATGACCAAAATACAGATCATTTGACAATTTAAGAAAATGACATATCTATTAAAACTAAGGTCTAATTGATTCAGGAAAGCTTCTGGTTTACAGGTTTACCCCTCTTTCTATCCATGGTTTCATTGAAATGATTGGGACCAACATTTTAAATAAAGAATCAAAACATAATCGTGTTGGAAAACAGGAAATAGAGCTACCAGTGGACCAGAAAGTTTAAACAAACCCTGGAAGCTATAAAACAGGTGGGATGGAATTAATGGAGAAAACAGAGCAGAATCCAAGCCAAGATTCCAGAAGTGAGAGCAATCAATCCTAATGGAGCCCACGAGAAACTCTAAGATCAGTGACAATACAAAGACTAGGAGATGGTTTTGGGAATCATCAGGGAAATTAATTAATTGAATAAATGCTTTAGTAATAGTTAGGCCTGGAGAGCTCTCTCTCTCCCTCCTCCTCTGCTATATACGCAGATGATATGACTGACAGCAATAGCATTTGCCTCCAGGCTAGAACCTAACACCTGTCTGGGGAGGTATTCTAGAATGAGTTTGGGCCTGTGAGAGAAGTAGAGAAGGATTTGAAATAGCTCCAGACCTTTACATCAGACACGGAGAAAATATTAAAAGAGAGAGAAAGAGAAGAAGAAAAAGAAATTTTCATCTGGTAGTGAATTACAGTAAATGACTTTATCCCCAGAGTAAAAGTCTCTTTAATTTGATAATTAAGGGAATCTCTAGCCTACTTCCTAGCACTTCTCTATTTCCAAGCACTCTACACTGGTATTGATCTTTGACATGACCCCACTATCTAACGGAAACTAATTATTGGCTCTCTCATTCAAAGGTGAAGCTCTTGGGAAAATAGACACACACCAAAGAGAAAATCCATGAAACAACTCTGTACTTTTTGTATAAATGTGGGATGGGAACTAAGATCAACACACCTTTGGAACACACACACCATAAAGAGAAAAAAACATATCCACTAACTCCCGAGGAATCGAAAGTGATATATGGAACAAAGGGAATTTAAAAATTTCTAACAGGTATATTTTGAGGTTTCTTAAGTTTGGTACTGACACTTTGAACCAGATGATTTTTCTAGGGTGCTGTGAATTGTAGGATATTTAGCAACATCCCTGACCTATCTGCACCAGGTCTCAGTAGCAACTGTCATAACTGTGATAAGCAAAAGTATCTCTAGATGTTGCCAAATGTCTTCTTGAAGACTAATTCACTTGAGAAACACTAGGTTTATTCAGAGAGATTTGAAAGACTATTATATAAAGAATAGATTCTTTCTAAAGAATGAACAATTAGAAATCAAAACAAATTATAATTATTTTTTTCAAAAATTGAAACAAATCAAAAGAATGAGACAAAGATTAAAATGGCTCAAGGGAAGAAAACAAACTAAGGATTCATAATATAACAAGGAATTCTCCTATAATGCAGAGCTAAAGACAAATGTTGAAAACAACATGAGAGTCATGGAAGGTAGACCTAGAAGATACTAAAAACATGTTCAGAAGAGAGGGCAAGAATGAAAAGATGGAAGAAACTGATCAAATAAATGTTAAAATTTTATAATATTAAAATAAAATTTCCCCAAGCTACAGCAAGATAATTCTTCAAACTGGAAGGACCTATAGGGGTGCTGGGTGGCTCAGTCAGTTAAGCGTCTGCCTTTGGCTCAGGTCATGATCCCAGGGTCCTGGGATCGAGCCCCGCATCAGGCTCCCTGCTCAGCAGGGAGTCTGCTTCTCCCTCCCACTTGTGATCTCTCTCTCTTAAATAAATAAATAGAATCTTTTAAAAAAATGAAAGGACCTATAATGGCCAAAAGGGATGAACTAAGTAAGAAAGGCCTATATATGAATGGCTCCTGGTGAAAGATCAAAATATCAATGAAGAGGGAAAAAAGTTCCAAAATATTTTAGATAAATAGATGAAACACAAGAAATAGATTACATACAAATGAGTTAAAGATGTTTCAGTGACTCAAAGATAACATTGGACACTAGGAAATAATAGAGCAATGCTTTCAATTTCTTTTGAAAAATATTTCTAACTTAGAATTCTATACCAAGCCACATTATAAAGAAAGTAGAAGAGCAAAATACATTTAAAAATTCATAATAACTCAGAATATTTCCTGCTCATGTGCCCCTAATGAAGATAAAATGACTCAAGAAACTTAAAAAGAGAACTAAATGAAAAGGTTATCTTTAGGTAAGAGTGAGAGCTGATTATGGCCATGAAAACAAAAGGAAAGCTGAAAACCTTAGTAGAAAATATATTGGACCATGGTGGCTGACACATTCTCCTATGGGTTTTAGGGACTTAGTAAGGCAGAAATGTATATTCTTCTCTAGGAGTTTAATCTCATTTCTTAATTCTGCATTGTTATATTGGTATCATCACATCATCACATGTTGTTTTTATTCTTTAGGTGTTAAAATGAGCCACTTATCAAATCAAACAAAACTGAGTTGTTGACCAGAATGCCAAGACGATAAAATATAGATGTAACTGTTCCAGTTACCTATTGCTAACTTGAAACCTAGCACCTTAAAATAATAATAATCATGTGATCTCTTAATGATTTGGAAGACTGACTTGGCTCAACTACTCTGGGACTATAGTCAGATGGTGGCTGGGACTAGCATGATCGCCAAGACTTCCTCCCATGTCTGGTAGTTGGTCCTGATTGCCAGCTAGGACCTCAGCTAGCCCTGTTGGCTGGAACACCTACACACAGCCTTTCCTTGTGATCTGGATTTCTTTAGAGCATGGTGGCCAGTATCCAAGAATGAATATATCAAGAGAACAATGAAAAATCTGGGTTTTCTTTCATGACCTACTCTTAGAAGTCAAGTAGCATTATTTCTGCTGTTTTCCCAAGCATGTGAGGACATAAGGGGAGAGAACAAGTATCCCACATCATGATGATAGGAGAGTCAACATCACATCGTAAGATGAGGAGTGGGAGATCTTACCTTGGAAAATACAAGAAACTCTCAAAAGCAGAAAAGGAAGACAGAATAACCAGACAGAAGGATGTAGCGGAAAGGGATAGCTGGAGAGATGAGGCAGGGGGGGAGGTAAAGTGTAAGAAGGCCATGCCCAATATTGCTGACTTTGAAGATGGAGGAAGGCGGGCATGAGGCAGAGAGTATGGGAGCTGAGCATAGTCACCAACTGAGAGCCAGAGAGGAAATCAGTCCTACTACACTGCAAGGAACTGCCTAGGAAACTCAAAGAAACCAGTTGAGTAAATTGAGACTTCTGACTTACAGAACTCAAAGATCATAAATGTGTACTGTGTTAACTGCTAACTTTGTGGTAATTTGTTCTGGCAATAATAGAGAGGGAATAAAAAACTAAAACAGCAGCCAAGTTCTTCTGAAACCTCCTTTTGTTCTCCTTGAAATGGACAAAAATTAGAACAGTCTTGTCACTCAAATTGTCTACAATTTATTTGCTGGAAAGAAACCACCTAGACATCTGAAAAAAAAGTGTCAAATAAGGTAGCTGAAACCAACAGTCCTTTAGATGCCAGACTTTCTCTAAGTTACCCCCTCAATAAGTTCATTAAAGCCAGCCGTGGACGATAATATCTACGTTAGATGACCATTGACAACCCCTCTCTGCCTTGCTTCTACTGTTCCCACTCTGGTTTCTACACTTCTACATACTAACGTGTCCTTTAGTCCCCTGATGTTGACTTCTAAAGATAACAAAACTCCACTTCCAGCTCAATCCTTGACTCTTTAAACTTCTCATATCAGGATCCCCCACTACTTTTGGTAAACACTTGCTGTCCCTGCCTGCCCTCTGGGATCCAATAAACTACACCATGCCCCTCCCACATG
Source organism: Mirounga leonina (assembly GCF_011800145.1). Taxonomy (NCBI): domain Eukaryota; kingdom Metazoa; phylum Chordata; class Mammalia; order Carnivora; family Phocidae; genus Mirounga; species Mirounga leonina. Next base: position 21,284,499 of record NW_023270807.1, on the reverse strand, counting down.
TGAATATTTAGTCAATGCACCAAGTTTGATTAAAGCTTCACTTCTATAATTCTGGCCAACATTCTTAAAATCAGGAAAGGCTAGATGATAGAATGAGATTTTAAGTCAGTAGAATATTTCTCAGGCAGATTTATGTTTTCCTTTGTACAACTGGCATTTTTTAAATAGGTCATACTATATAGATCACAGACACTGCAGTATATGCTTCAGGCCATTTTATTTTGGCAGACGTGTAGGCATGCCTACATTTTAGTATTGTGACTGTGTGTATAAATGTGTAGCAATGAATGTGTAGTGTGATTTAAGACATCAGTCTTCTAAATTTAAAAATGTAAAACTAATTTGTTGGACTTAAGCCAAAATCTATAAATTGTTGAAATTTTCAAAATGATGTTGCTGTGTATATAGAAAAAGGAAGTAGTTATGGATTTTATTAAAAACTAGAGTAAATACCATTAATAAATAATTCAAAAAAGTGAGCAAACCAAGCATTAAAATAAATGTGTGGGACTCTGCTATGTTTGAAAAGAACATTGCATCTCTCAGTTTTTAGAAATAACTTTATCTTCCCCTTTCTTCACTCATACACTTCACTTTGTTAAATAATATCCTACTCTAGTCCCAGTATATATTATATTAATAATATAAATGTATTATTAATAACACTGCTCAGGAAAGAAGGCTGTGTGGAAAGCAGTTTTCAAAAGCAAAGTGTATGGTAAAAAAAATCTGTTCAATCAGAGTTATTTTACTCTTTCTTGTCCCATCTCTTCTTTTCCCCCTCCTCCTTTTTCTTCTATTACAGAGTTACATAGAGATAGTTCAAGGATGAAAGAGTGCCTGGTACTTCTCCTTACTCTTGGTTATTTCATAGTCATTCATATGTCACACCTGTATTGATTTCATGTAATTTAATCACATTGAAAGTGTGGAAAATGTAATTGTTTGCTCATTGTTAGAGATATCCTCCTTGGTTTTGATGCTTCTTTGAATGGAAGTAGACTTCTTCCTTTGATCTCTTCTCTCAGGGAACAAAATAAGATATGCAGAAAATTAAAAATTACTTTCTCCCTTCATAATATTGAATGGGGGTAAAGGGTTAAGAGTTTACAGCATTTATGTTAACACATTTGGACTCAGTCCCAATCAGGAGCATAAAATTCTAAAACATCATTGGTCTAATTCTTATGATTTGTGTGTTTATTTCTGTACCCTTCACCTCCAGTAACTCAAATGGTTGAGATTGAATGAAATTACTCATTTTCCATGTGAAGAAACACCCATCAAACATTTTCTGGTACTAAAAAAAAAGTCAAACTTTAAGCTGGTTTGCTTTCCACACATGTACTATAAGAACTTATCTCAGGGCTCCTGGGTGGCTCAGTCAGTTAAGCTACTGCCTTTGGCTCAGGTCATGATCCTGGAGCCCCAGGATCGAGTCTCACATTGGGCTCCCTGCTCAGTGGGAAGTTTGCTTCTCCAGCTGACCCTCTTCCCTCTTGTGCTCTCTCTCTCTCACTCTCAAATAAATAAATAAAATCTTAAAAAAAAAAGAATCTTTCACTGACAGACTGAATGTCAGTGATGGTTAGTTTTATAGATAACTGATACCTTTGAAGGAATAAAGATGACTTATTATTTGCTATTTATTTCAGTATTTTATTCCCCTAAACAATATTTTTTTAAAATAATCTCTTTGAGTTAATGAAATGTGATCTTAGAAATATCGCAAATAATTAACATATTCATTAGTAAGTTCATATAGAAACATCTCTACCATGACAGCTATTTAAAGGGATGAGACTGACTTTTAAATGTCAAAGTGTATTTCACAATAAATGTTATCAATTAAAATTTGTTTTTATTTACCCGATGAATTCCTTTTGAGTAACTTTAGCAGTAAAAAATTTATACCCTTTCTGGAGTTTTTTAGAATAACAGACTAAGAGAATTGAAATCCAAATTTGAAGAATAAAATTGGTGGTCATTTCATAATGCTCTTTCTGGTAAAAAAAAATAAAAGATGAGAATAATTTTCTTTTGTGATTAATGAACTATCCCTAGAGATATTTAATATCATGGCTTTAAATATAGAGATTCTCAAGGCTGACATTACAGAAGGCAACATTTATTGCGTTGGACTTATGACTTCTGTTGGCTTAACTAATTTAAAGCAACACTTTTTGGTTTTTATGTTATAGTCATTTTTAGACAAGTCAGAGCACAAAACTTTTTTTTCTCCTCTAAAAATGTATATGGAATAGAATTTACCTCTCAATTTAGAACATATGTTTTTAATATAAACAAATGACACAGTCCTACATGGGTAAATAATTTAACTATTTAGAATTCATTTCCTTTAGATGCAAACAGACCACTGAATTACATAGGTATAATTATAGCTCTTCCCCTTGATTGCTTTCTCTGCATGCACATTTAACAGCAGAAATTTTGTAACATAGCATTTGCAGAGTATAGCATTTGCAGAGTATTATTGCATAGAGAAGCACTTCCACAGGACATTAATATGTGTTCCAGAGGAAAAAAAGAAAAGGTTTGACTCATATATTTGGGAAATACTGAGCTGAGGTAATTTAAATAGTCTTATTTGATATAGAAATTCTCAGAACCTTTTAACAGACTGATGTACATTTTGGATTTCTAGTAAGGAAATGTACTGTATACATTGCAGAAGAATATTTGGCAATGGAACTCTTTTACCATAAAGATTTTCAAAGGTAATACTTTTTAAAAAAACTTTTATGAGACACTGATGTAAGGAATAAGGAGTATATGACTAATTTTTCATTCAAAAATAATTCTTAAGTCATCTCTTACAAGTTTAGATAAGACCGTCTCTTTCCTCAATGATTTAGAATTCACTGACTGAGATAAATGCAAACACTTAAAATCATTGTGATAAAAATAATACTTACAAATCTAATGAAATTTATACAAAGAGAGGGAGACCAGAAGAAAGGATGCCTGAGTCTGGCTGAGGAAGGTGGGAAATTTCATCAAGTGGTTGGTGCCTCTGTTGACTGTCAATGCATTTGCCAGAAAAAAGAGAGATGTTTCATGTAAATGAATAAAAAATGTTTTTGCAGTGTTCAGAACTTCAAAGAGCTTAATACCCTAGTTACACAGTTCATGTTTTAGAAAATATTCATCCTTCTAAATTCATTTCCCTTCTGTTTAGAAATTCAGCTATTCATAAAGTATGTATAAGTACTAATAACTGGTGTGTGGAATGTTGAAAAACCAGAAAACACTTGCAAGCTCCACACAAGTAATTAGAAACTCGGGTTAAAGAAAGAACCAAATTATATGAACATTCAAAACAATTGCCTCACAAAGCTGATGTAAGAACACAGATTTGTATAACAAGACATGGAACTTTAACATTTGTGGAATTAACATGATGGCTGATATTGGTCCTCTCTCCACATGTTTATGGTGAAGGGCAAGAAATCCAAATTTAAAATTTTGAGGAATAATAGAAAGTTGTTTAGACTATTGGTCTCCAAACTTTAAAAAATCATACACGTTTGTCATTAAAATTTTGTAGCATGAACAAGCAATGTATGTATATTTATTTATATATAAGTGATACTTATGAACCACTGAAATACTAGACAATAAATATTAGTACACAAAATACACATTTAAAAATGAGATAATTGATAAGATTTTGAAATAAATTGATTAATTTGGAATAAATACATTTGAAGTAAATATTATAATAAAGTTTTAATTTATTTTATCTAGTAATGGTAGAAACTATTTTATTCAGTAACAATATTGCAGTGAGCATAATGTAATTGAAATTGTTTTGTTATTCTTATAATCTTTGTTTAATAATGTGTGATACAGCAATTTGAAGGTCTCTTGATTTCAAGGGTTTTTCAAGCTTGGTTTTGAAGATGTCAGCTTGAAAAAATAACTCACAATGATATATAGATTCAGAATTCTTGCTGTAACTTGACCATTAAATTTCTATCTTCCTTGGTGTCTGTAAGTTTATCTTGCAAACTATTTTGGAGTTGTACTATCTTAACAATTTGTACAAATTGGTTATGTAACCGCTGATCATCTTTATTTGAAATGTTTTAAAAACAGTTAATAAGTACTTCTTTTCACAATTTCTTATATGTACTTACATAATTTTTATAGGTAATACACATTATATTTTACCACAAATTGAAATGACAAAACATTTTCTAAAATGAATTTTAAAAAATCTCTTATGTTCTTGTTATAAACATTATCTTTATCTTGAAGATCACATAAAATGTATTCCTCAGTACCCACCCCACATATGTCTTTGACAACATATAAATGTTGGCCAGTTAACATTACAGAAAAGGCCAGCGAATTTGGAACACTCTCTTTTTTGTAAAAAAAAAAAAAAAACAACAACAACCAACCAAAGAACAAATCAAAACCAAAAACAAATTAATTCTCACATTCTCTCTTTTACCACCCCCTTCTTATTTGTTGGGGATGAATAATTTTTGAATAATTAAATATATCATTTATATAAGTAAATGCAAAGTACATGTATAATTTAAAAAAATAAATTGTATATATCTATATGGCCACTAGAAGTTCCTTATCTACTCTTTTACTAGCCCTCTTTCAGTGCCATTCTTCACTCCCACTAGTTAACCATCATGCTGAATTCACTTCCCTCACATTATTTATTTTTACATTCTCACGGGCACTTAGTATTGACAGATGCTGGGTGTGAAATGGTATTTCCTTGTGGCTTTAATTTTCATTTTCCTGATTACTAATGAGATTGGACGTCTTATAATTGTGGAGCAATTTTTGCATCCTAAACTGTGAAATTCCTATTAATTTGTGAATGGTTTGGGGGGGGGTATTTTATGCTTTTCATACTACTTTGCAAAAATTCTAATATACATTCAGAATACTAATCCTTAGTTTTATGAGTTGCAAATGTTTTTTCCCAGATTGTTGCTTGCTTTTTCACTCTTCCTTATGGTGTGGGTGGGTATAAATTCTTAGCAGAGTAAAACATATTGGTCTTTTCTTCATGCTTTTTTCTTACCTTTAAATTCTTTTTGGGGATCAAATTTATATTCAGCAACTCTTTTAAATACTTTGCCATGTAATAACTGATGAATCTATGTAGAATATAAATGATTTTTCATGATTACCCTCCATTTTATATCAGAGTTGTAAAGATTCTATTATTTGTAATAATAGAAGCCAAACATTAATATAAGCAAACACCAGCCATCAGTCTGTGGCACGTATGCCAAAAATAAATGATCCAGTGTGCACCTAACTCTTAACCCTTCAGCTTTGTGGCATTCTTTCCTCAGACAAACTCTAATACTAGATTTTAAGGGTATGTGTCAGTGCATACATTGAATATTGTAAAAAAGTATATTTCCTTTCTATTTTAGATCAAAATATAAATATAATGCTACTTTATTACTGCATCTCGGTTCATGTGGACGATCTTGTACATCTTTTCGGGTTCATGCACCTCACTTTGGAGACCACTGTTCAAGACAACTCATCATAAAACTGGGGCACTCTGACCTCTGAGCCTTAGTTTATGCAGACCCAGAAGTTTTAAAGGAATCAATATCCATATCCTCAAATTCCATTTGTATTATTGTGAAAGAGAACACATCTTTCTGTTATCCTTTCCAACTACTCCATTCACAATCGCCCTTGACCCACATTGAAAAGAAAGATAGCCCTCCTACCCATTCTAAATCTTACTATGACACATTGCTTTTAAAACTTAAAACCTCCCTTTAGACACCAAATTAAGGGACATTTGTACATGGGGGTTAGTAACTAAAAATATAATTATTCTTATGATTGGATAACAAAACTTTTTACAATTCTGCCCCCTTATTTTTCTGGAACAAAATAAAAAAAAGAACTTGAAGGAGTTATAACCTAATATATTGCTAAAACATTTTTAGGTATATTACTTTGTAGCTTTAGTATAAACTTTGAAAAAGTACAAAAAATTAAGTGATATTACTATAGCTAGACTTCTTTTATTCCTACCTATATATTTATGGTTAACTAAAGTGGTTACAAACAACTTATAACTTCAAACATAAAAACTAGTTATATAATTTATGCTGAAACCTGTCTCATACCAGGAATACAAAAATATTCATGAATGTATATGCTAAACTTTTGAATCACACCAATTTTATTGTCACTTCCAATGATATTTTATTTTTATGTTTAATAGTTATAAAATTAAAATGTATATTTGGTAGATAATTACACATTAATAATAATCTAAATAACTTCATCTGGAAGAAACTTTTGCAGTAGAGAGTTATAGTCATAGAAAAAATATTTGGATTTTAAATTACATATTCACTTTTTTATAGATAGTTATGACAGGATGTTCCATATTTATCATTTTTAGATAATATCACTTCATTTAAATCATATTCTTTGGAGGAATTAGAATAGCAGGATGATCTCGAAGATAAATGGATAATGTAAAATCCTGGATTGTCTTTTCATGTACTTTTAAAATGCATGACATGGGTACTAAATAGCTATATATTTACATTTAATTAGTTATATTTAAACAAATGATTTAACAATTTAGTTTTAAACTATCAGTATTTGCAAATTTTACCTGGTTTGCAACTATTTCCACAACTGATAAAAAACCCAAAGATATCAACTAAACAATATGCAAGATTTTTTTCAAACATTTTTATTGAGTGTGCCAAAATAATATTGGAGACAAAACAATCAAGTAAATAAACTATGCATGGCATAAGTCAATCAATATTTAATAGCAATCATAGTGTGAGGTGTTCAGAAACCCCTCTGTTTTTAGGGAGTTTACAGTAAGTGGGAGCCTGAGTTGCTGAAATAAATCTGAAAAAGTCTATTTTAATATTTGTCTTTCACATTTATTTCAATTCAGAGGAAATTAGAAATCAGTAATGCAACAAAGTTTCATTAACCTATTCATCTCACCTTCATTTCTACTCCATCACACAAAACTCCATATTTTCCTAAAAAATATAGTTAAGAGTTGTTACTAGGGCTCAATAAAGGAAAATGCTTATAGGTAACCACTAATCAAACCCCAGCAACTAGTTTTTTTCACTATCCTTCCACAGTTCTCCAGAATGTCCAAGCTTTTCTTAGATAAAACCAATTAACAAATGCAGCTTTATACTTGCATATGCTAAATTTCTTTTCATGTTTTAATTAGTCTGACAAATGTGAATTATAATGAACACATTTATTTCATCTCTTCATTCTTCCATCCCAAAGTATTCTGGGAAATATAACTCTCAAATATGATTCCATCTTTATGCCATATGGTTTTCTCCAATCAGACATTTTTATAACCTGGTACTGTTCCTCTGATACACCTCACTGGTACAAAGGAAGGACCTAAGGTAGACTACTCAGCCCTCAACCTCACATAATTGGTCTAAAGATAAGCCTTGCAAAATTTAATCGACAAGAGCTCTTCTCTCCCTATTTGGGTCTCACAGAGTAGAGCTCTTTTCCCTTCAGTAAGTGAATCGAAGAAGTTAAGGTCCAGACTTGTTCGCAGCCATGTTTCCTTCCACGCCAGAGCAGGTGAGGCCTTCGGTGCAGACAGAATCAGAAAAATGAAGCATGAAATGAACAAATTTGTGATACGTGTTACAACATGGATGAACCTTGAAAACATTGTGCTAAGTGAAAGAAGTCAGACACAAAAAGTTACATTTATATGATTCCGTTAATATAAAATATCCAGGATAGGCAAATACGTAGAGACAGAAAGGAGATTAGTGGATGACGAGGGCTGGAGGAAGGGAGAATGTGGAATAACTGCTAAAAGGTACGGGGTTTCTTTTTGGGGTGATACAATGTTCTGGAATTAGATGGTGGTGATGGTTGTGCAACCTTGTGAATTATGCACTTTATGTATTTTTGCATTGGATCAAGTTAATTTTTTATTGAAATATAGTTGACACACAATATTACATTAATTTCAGGAGTACAACATAATGATTCAACAAGTCTATACTTTATGCTATTCTCACAAGTGAAGCCATCCGTTACCATACAAAGCTATTGCAGTACCATTAACTATATTCTGTGTGCTCCACCTTTCATCCCCCGACTTATTCATTCCATAACTAACACCCTGTGCTCCTATTTTTCTTCACTCATTTTTGCCCATCCCCCTCCATCAACCATCAGTTTGTTCTTGTATTTATGGGTCTATTCCTGCTTTTCATTTGTTTGTTTCTTTATTCATTTATTTTGTTTTTTAGATTCCACATATAAGTGAAATCATATGGCATTTATCTTTTTCTGTCTGACTTATTTCATTTAGCATAATGCCCTCTGGGTCCATCCATGTTGTTGCAAATGTCAAGATTTCATTCTTTTTATGGCTGAATAATATTCCATGGTGTGTATGTGTATGTGTGTTTGTGTGTGTGTGTGTGTATGCCATATCTTCTTTATTCATTCATCTATCAATGAACTCTTAGGTTGCTTCCATACCTTGGCTATTATAAATAATGCAGCAACAAACATAGGGGCGCATATATCTTTTTGAATTGGTGTTCTCATTTTCTTTGGGTAAATAATTACTGGATCATATGGTATTTTTATTTTTAATTTTCTTAAGATTAATATGTCCATACTGTTTCCCACAGTGGTTGCACCAATTTACATTCCCACCAATGGTGCACCAGGGTTCTTTTATCTTCACATGCTCACTAACACTTGTTATTTCTTGTCTTTTGGACAAGATACTAGCCATTCTGACAGGTGTAATGCGGTATCTCATTATGGTTTTGATTTGCATTTCCCCCAGTGATTAGTGAGGTTGAGCACATTTTCATGTGTCTGTTGGCCATCTGTATGTCTTCTTTGGAAAAATGTCTATTCAGTTCCTCTGCCCATTTTATTTTATTTATTTATTTTTAAGATTTTATTTATTTTTGAGAGAGAGAGAGAGCAGGGGCAGAGGGAGAAGCAGACTCCCCGCTGAGCGGGGAGCCACATGCGGGACTTGATCCCAGGACTCTGGGATCATTACATGAGCCAAAGGCAGACACTTAACCAACTGAGCCACCTAGGTGCCCTCCTCTGCCCATTTTAAATCAGATTATTTGTGTGTTTGTGTGTGTGTGTGTGTGTGTGTGTGTGTGTGGTGTTGGTTTGTAGAAGTTCTCTCTCTATATTTGGATATTAACCCCTTATTCTCTCCCATTCAGAAGGTTGCCTTTTTGTTTTGTTAATGGTTTCCTTAGCTGTGGAAAAAGCTTTTTAAATTGATGTAGTCCCAGTAGTTTATCTTTGCTTTTGTTTCTCTTGCCTGAGGAGACCTATCTAGAAAAATGTGAATTATACACTCAAAAACTAAACTTTATGGCATATAAACTGTATCTCAGAAAAACTTATTTTAAAAAATGAATGAAGCAGAGATTTGGGGGCAAGAGGGAAGAAGAAGGAAGATAAAGAGAGGTCTGATAACAAAGTGGCTGGTTTTAGATGTATTTAAGATTTAGGGGCTCTACTGATTCAGATCACATTAGGATTGTGTCACAAATTGTTCATAAAATAGAGTTGGTTTTCTTTCATTCAAGTGAAAGGGTCTAACTCATATTGTTTTTGATACTCTAGTTTTGCAGATGAGGAAACTGAGCTCAGGAAATTTAATGAACTTGTCCGAGGAATAAATATTTCACTCCATAACTTTATTTAAATTTAAATTTACTCCTATTACACTCTTACAAATTTAAATCTATTGTAAATACTTGTTTTTTTCACATTTACTATTCATTGATAATTTGTTTCTCCCACTTTACAATATAGATTATTTTGATCTTGGGGTGAGTTTTTCTGCTTGCATTTTTTTTTTTTTTTGCATGTGCATTAATCTATAATTCTTTATTTGTTTTCTCCACAAAAAGTAAATTTTCTCGGAACCACTTCTTAGAGCACAGGTTCAAAGCAAGACTAAGAAGCAGAAATGAACTGCAGCTAGTTTAAGTAAAAACTGATGTAAGGATACTGTGGAATACCTCATAGAATCAGAGACAGGAATGTAGCCTTTCCATCAACGTATGAGGCCCAGAACAAAGAAGCCATTAATTTTCCCTTGTGTACTTCTCTTGAGAAGCTTTTTTTTTTCTTCTCTTTCTCTGTTGACCATCTACTTCTGCTCTCCAGTTCACAAAGAACACAGATCTCATTCCAAATCCAAAGATTATACATTTCTTACCTTAAGCTATGATTTCTCAACCTCGGAGCTATCAACACTTTGGACCTGATAATCTTTTTTTTTAATTGAGATATAGCTAATCTATACAATTAGATTACTTTCAGATGTATAACACAATGATTCAATATTGTTGTATATATTGTGAAATGATCACTATAATATGCCTAGTTAACATCTATCACCACACACAGAGTTTCTTCCTTGCAAACAGAACTTCTAATATTTTCTCTCAGCAATTTTCAAATATACGATGCAGTATTATTCACTATAGTCACCATGCTGTACATTACTTCCTAGGACTCATTTATCTTATAACTGGAAGCTTGTAACTTTTGACCACCTTCATCCATTTCTCCAACCACCTACCCCTCCACCTCTGGCAACCACTGATCTGTCCTTTGTACCTATGAGTTTTCATTTGTTTGTTTTTTTGTTTTCGTTTTAGATTCCACAAATCTATGCGATAATATGGTATTTGTCTTTCTCTGTTTGATTTATTTCACTTAGCATAATGTCCTCCAGCTTCTTCCATGTTGTTGAAAATGGCAGGATTTCCTTTTTTGTGGCTGAATAGTATTCCATACATTCCATTATATATGTATTACATTTTCTTTATCAATTCTTCCATTGATGAACACTTAGGTTACTTCCATGTCTTGGCTACTATAAATAATGTTGAAATGAACATAGAGGGGAGTGTGCAAATATCTTTTTGAGTTAGTGTTTTCATTACCTTTGGATAAATACCCAGAAGTAGAATTACTGGGTCATATGGTATTTCTATTTTTAGGTTTGTTTTTTTTTTTAAAGATTTTATTTATTTATTTGACAGAGAGAGACACAGCGAGAGAGGGAGTGGAGAAGGAGAAGGAGACACAGCAGGAGAGGGAGAAGCAGGCTTCCCGCCGAGCAGGGAGCCCGATGCGGGGCTCGATTCCAGGACCCCGGGACCATGACCTGAGCTGAAGGCAGATGCCTAACGACTGAGCCACCCAGGCGCCCCCTAATTTTAATTTTTTGAAGAATTTCCATACTGTTTTCTATAGTATGTACATTCTATGTACATTCTCACCAACAGTGCACAAAGGTCACCTTTTCTCCACATCCTAGCCCACACTTGCTATGTCTTCTCTTTGATAGTAGCTATTCTGACAGGTATGAGGTAGTATCTCGTTGTGGTTTTGATTTGCTTTTCCCTGGTGATTACTGCTGTTGAATACGTTTTCATTGGCCTGTTGACATTCTCTATGTCTTTTGAAAAATGTCAATTTAGAATATCTGCCCATTTTTAAAATGGATTGGTGGCTGTTGTGTAAGTTTTATATATACTGAATTTTATCACCTTATCAGATACATGATTTGCAAATATCTTCCATTTCATAGGTTGTCTTTCCATTTTATTGATGGTTTCCTTTGTTGGCAGAAACTTTTTAGTTTGATGTAGTCCCCATTGTTTAATTTGTTATTGTGGCCTTCACTTTTTGGATCAAATCCAAAAACACAAGTGTCAAAGAACTTACCACTGATGTTTTCTTCTAGGAGTTTTATGGTTTCAGAAAACTTTTTTTTTTTCTTTTTAATAAAATGGAACATTTAGAACCATTTTAAGGTCTGATAGCAGGTAGATATTATTAGAGTTTATCAATTATCATCAGTAATTCAGGATCTTAGAAGAATATGAGACCTCATAAATTGAAAAAAAAATCAAACAGGAAATAAGAGAGTAAGTAGACTTAAAAAGTCTTAATATCGGGAAAGTAGAAACTAAAATATTACCTATGGCTATCTCTCAATGGTGGAATTACCTATGAAATTTTCTTTGTATTTTTCTAGTGGTTTTGACAAGTCATGTATTAGATTTTAATTGGAATAAAAATTATTGATTTTGGGAAGCTAAATCAAAATAATATTTACTTAATGAATTTTTTAGTAAAACGCTATTAATTTCTTTGGGAACTTATTGCTTAGGTTTAAAAAATATGTGAATCCTGAGCTGGTTTCAAGTGCAGTGTGACCTCTGGATGGTCATTTCTTAAGTGAGCAAGAAGGGGGCTAGTGAACACCTGAAATAAAAACAATAGATTTCCTGAAATTCTGCTTATTTATTTATTCTGTGTCTGTGTGATATCCTAGTAAAGTCAGTTCTGTCAATTCAGACAATCCATGAGCCAAACTCAATAAAATGTAAAAATCAGCCCCAAGAGGTTTTTGACAGTTGTAAAATCTAACTTGAAATTTCCCTTATCGCCTTGTGTTTGACAATAGCCTAAAGAGATAGGCAAAACCATAATTTGGCTGGATTATATATTTCCTTTACAGAACAAGAGGAGTCTGTTAAGTGATTCTTTTTTTAATGTTAGAATAGGCCTCCTTGTACCTATTTTTCTTTCTTATTCATTAATTTAGAAAGAGAAAGGTCTAGCTTTTCCATGCTCTCAATGCTCCTTAGGGGAAAAGATTCAAAATACGTTTAGGAAAAACCCAAAATACGTGTAAAATAAAATCAGATCTCCTTACCATAGCCTCCAAGGCCAAATGAGCATTAGTGTTTGCCAAGTTTCTCAGGCTCCTGTGCCCGGATTATGCTGGCTTTCTCTATGCTCCTTGAATACGTCAAACTCAATCCCACCCAGGATTCTTGCATTTGCTGCTTATTCTGCTGAGACAGTTTTTTTTTTTTTTTTTTTTTTTTTAAAGATTTTATTTATTCATTTGAGACAGAGAGAATGAGAGACAGAGAGCATGAAAGGGAGAGGGTCAGAGGGAGAAGCAGACTCCCCGCCGAGCAGGGAGCCCGATGCGGGACTTGATCCCGGGACTCCGGGATCATGACCTGAGCCGAAGGCAGTCGCTTAACCAACTGAGCCACCCAGGCGCCCCATGAGACAGTTTTTAATGCCACTCTTCTATGATTGACTCTTTATCATCATTCGGTTTTACACCAGGAGACACAAATTTCAGGGAGGTCTTCCCTGACTAAGTACCTCATTTAAAGCAGGCTGTGCACCCACCCCAGCTACTCTCAGTCATCATATTCTGTTTTGTTGAATTCTGATCCTACCACCTTTCAGTATTTGAAATTCACTTATTCATTCATTTACTGTTTGTCTCTCCTCAGTAGAATTTATTTTCTGTCTGAGCCTATAGATTCACATTCTGTCTTATCACATTTGTATTCCCAATGCCTAGAACTGTATCCAACACTTAATAGACTCTAAATAATATTTATTGAATAAATGAATGAATAATCTTCTCTGAACTAATGACATGTAAAGGCATCAACTGCAAATATAAAATTTCACATGAGATATTGTGTTAATGTAGATTATTTTTCCTAAAAAAAGTCAATAATAATATTAATGCATAAAAAGGGAAAGAAGAAAAAAATTAACAATAAAAATTAACTTCAAGAGTTAGCATATTAAAATATTTTCATAATTAAAAATATTTTCTCTAGTAATTTTCCCTTGTTTAAACTTCTGACATTTTCTCTGATTATTATTCTTTCTTTGGGCAAATTATTTAAAATCTATATTAAAAGAATTGTGTGTGTGCACACACGCCTGTGTGCTGTTTTTAGCTCTTATTTTCTGATAATAGAACTGTTTGATTTGGACAGATGGGAGATTTCTTTTATTTTTACATTTTGGCCACATCCAGCCCTGATTTGTTATTGTTTGAAATTCTGAGAATGTTTTACACACGTTTACAAAAGAGAAACATTTGGCCTCTGATAAACGAATGACAAGCATGATATAAACGCTTGGGGAATATTCTTTAGGATCTAGGCAGGAGACCTGCACATCTGTCTCCAGCTGTGCAGCTACTCAGAACTGAAATGACTAATCCCAGTTTGGCCAAAGTCAGTAATTATTTTTACTGTTGATCTGAGGATCAAAGGTTATTCCCAGGAAGTAAGGATAGGGCAATGGACTTCACTATCTAAGAGCAGTGGAGATTTATGCAAACTATCATTTGGTTCGTGCCTTGCGCATTAACCCGGTGCTAATGCATATGGATGACAGCAGAAATGTAAACAGCTTTGATGTGATATTAATTATAATTGGCTAAACGTAAATTAATCTACTGGTTTTGAATCATCTTTGCCCTTTTGCCTGGCCTTGTATTCCGACCCCAAATGTTAGGAAAATCTACAGTGACTATGTCACACTTTTCAAAGAAAGCATGTAACTCTATGAATCCTTGCTACTATTCAAACTTTCTTTGAACCTGTCCTCATTAAAATTTTTTTACATAGAAAACCCTTACTTTAAATAACTTCCACAGGTGAACACAGTCTAATTCTAGTGGTAAATTTATGAGAAGTCTTAAAAATGTTAAGTTTTCCATATTATTTTTTCATGACAGAGTGTATTATTTTTTGCAGTCAGTTTGGATGTCTCTATATTTTCTCTGTTCTCTGATGCCAAGCCAGACCATCATGAAAGGGAATGCTTAAATGAAAGATAATAAAATATTTATCAAGGGTTTGCTCTATTTGGGACACATTTGTAAATATATACATATACTATAACATGCATATTTTAAAGATATACATATGCCTTTTCAAAATTATTTTAACATTATCATTTTATATACAACAGGAAAATAATTTTATAGCTAAGAACAAAAGTATCTAAATTTTTTTTTTTAAAGTATCTAAATTTTAAGAGTGTATACTTTATCCGTACATGGCAAACTCCTGTTAACTTCATGGGGGGGGGATGTTGGAGTCTAAGTAAACACTGAGAAGGACATAGAGATATAGGCACAATGCACACTTAATAGGAATTACTTTCACTTGAATAAATTGCATTAATACATTTGTATTTTAATTTAACAATCTATTTTCCCCAAATTTGTATTGTGTATTATTTAAAAATTCCTTTTACACAATAGTGAATATACTCTTATATATGTATTTAACATATCTGTATTTAACCATCCTAGAAATAATGCCAATAGTATTTATTTCTCATAAAGCTCTATCTCTTATTATTCTTCTTTGAAATAAAGCACTCCCATACCATCTTGGTATCTGTAATATATTCAACATAACAACCCTTAGATTGGGTATTTCTCATCTACCTAATATTACTAGAATTACAGAACTGGTCTAAAAGTTCTCTCCTCTCTATTGGTAATTTATCAATCTTGCTAGCTTTATTATTTCAACTGAAATGTCATTTGTTGATGAAAAATGTAAGAGAAAAGTAAGATGGCCACACAGTTCCTTCTCTATCTGTGTTCACCATTTCAGCCATAACATTTGCCCCAAGAAAAGCTGAGATTTATAGCGTCATAAGGATTTCTGTCTACTTTCAGGCATTTTGCCATTTGAGGCTCTTGTCTGGCAAAGCATTACCAGGTAAATGGATAGTTAAGCATTTATTTTTCAAGAACTAATGGCATTTAGATATATTTGGCATTTTTTTTCTTGGAGTTTTTTTTTAAGCTGAAGATATTGAAAAGTTCTTAAACACTTACTCATATTATGAACTTTCAATTGTTGTGAAAGCTTGGCATGTCCCACAAGCTTCTCATTTTGCTTATTGGCAGTAAAGTTATTAAAGATCCCAGATTTCTAATCAGTGGCTTAAATTTTAATGGATAGCATTTATATAAATATTAGCATGCAGTCATTGAAACATCTTCTTTGAATGGACACTCACAAATATATGTAGGTGGCCAGTCTCCCTTCAGCATTCCCCTTGGTGTGATTTGCAATGGAGGATCTGAAATATATTGGTCCTCTTCAGACAGAGAAACTCAGTAGTAAATATAACATATGTTTTGCAATCCAGAACTTGGCTCATAAACCTACTTTTTGAATCCTTAATGTTCACATTAGTCTCAAAAAATATTTCAATTTCATTTTAAAATCTCAGTTGATTATATGTAAGAGGGGAAATGTCTTGACTACAGCTGCTCTTCATTTATTGGGTTTCTTACTCTATATTCTCACTATAGCCTGTTTTCCATGTCCAGAGATTTATTAGCCTCTTAGATATATTATCATAAATGTTATCAAGTAGACACTCATGATGACAAATGCAGGAGACTATTCTCTTTTCCAGATAAAAGGGAGAGGTAAGGGACATAGAGAGAGGTGATGCAGCTCACAGGGCTCAGTTATATTTGCCAGGGTATTATGTGGATCAGCACATACCTGAGGAAACCAGCCACGAATCATGGCTGCATATGGCCAGCCTTTTCCCAAAATGCCTATAATTGATTCCATGTATCATGGAGCAAATCAGTATCAGTTGGCCTATGAAATAATCTTGTCTATTCATATTCAGCCCTTATATGTATTTGATAAGGTCTAACAGGTACACTTAATTTTTCGGACTTCATGGAGGATATTATCTCCTCCCTCATTCCTTCTTCCACCCAAGAAGGAAATCTCAGGCAGGAAACCATACTGATAAAAATGCAATCCATTCCCATCCCCACTCTTATTTCTCTACCATTTCTGACATATTTCCCTGAAATCCTGCATCCAACTAATGTGTGACGTTGCTTACTCTGAAGGATCTATAGCTGAGATCTCAGATACAGATTTAGTTTTGGATCTGCCTAATGGTCTATTAATTATGGCTAATTGTTATTGTGTTAGGCACCATGCTAGACATTTAATGTACAATATTTCCTTCAATTCCTACAACTCCAGGTGGGCATTGTTGTCCTTATTTATAGATAAGTAAATTGAGATCCCAAAGGAGGGTTTAAAGTCTACATCTGTTATGATTCAAAATAAGTCCTTTACAAACTATACAATATGGTTTCTAGCAAAGTGAAATGATAATTTCAGTACTTAATTCTATAATTATACTGAATTAGAAAATCTAGTCTGCTCTTTGGTGAATCTTTAGGGTATTTTTTTTGTTTTGATGTAATTATTGCTTTGTGATTGGGAACATTCCATGAAGGATATGACTTACATGGGTGGCTATATTTTTCTCCAAATCATTAGAATATGGAGTTGATTTATATAAGTTTATACATGAATTTCATCTTCTTGGGGGGCATTATTTTATTTTGAATGTATATGTATTTTTATTTTTATAGCTTTCATAGTGTCATAGAAATATAACAGGCACTCAAAAAAATTCAACAAATGTTTATACAACAACTAATTCCAGTTGACTTTAAAAATAGGTCAAGTAGTTAGAAAACCATTTGACTTTTTTCACAAAATATTTCTTTTTTTTTTTTAAGATTTTATTTATTTGAGAGAGAGAAAGGGAGAGAGCATGAGCCAGGGGAGGGGCAGGGGGAGAGGGAGAAGCAGACTACCTGCAGTGCAGGGAGCCTGATGCCAGGCTCAGTCCCAGGACCTTGAGATTATGACCTGAGGTGAAGGTAGACACTTAACTGACTGAGCCACCCAGGTGCCCATGAAATACTTCTAATTGTTTACACAGAATAAGTATATATGGACATAAGATTCTAATTTTCATTCTATAATTCATAATTTAAAGTTGTTCTTCTAAGGACTTTCTCCATGTGAGTGTCTTTGAATTTAAGTCCAGTGAAATACGGAATCTTCTGTGAAAGTGTGGCCATATATAGTTTGAGAAAAGCGTTTGTAAGATTGGGAAAAATAGGGGACAATTGATTTAGGTAGAAATGAGGCTGCATGAGAAAAAAACGATGCTTTACCATAGAACTCATTGCCCACTCTAATGATTTACTAAGTAAGTGGTATGAGGTGGCTTTCTAAAGAAGTCGGACATCTTATCTCCTCTCCTCCCATCACATACATAGATACATCCACACACCACAAATCTCTTTATCCAGATGCATATATACCACAGATTTTCCCAGATACAAATTTACTTGTGGTAGTTAGGTATTCTTGTGAGAAGCAGCTATGCTCTCCTCTTTTTTTCCATTCAAACATCACTGAACATTTATTGAGTAACTACTGATGGGTTGTGTGCCAGATCCTGGGGATTCCACAAAGAATGGTGCAGTGTTCTCAAAGAGCTTGTGGTTCCACAGAGGAGACAGAGTAGTACAAGATTATTAAAAGATACAATTTTTAAAATGCTATGAGAGGTGATAATTGGAGGATTTAGCAACAGCATCTGACCCAGGATCATCACTGAAGGAAGACTTCTTGGAGATAGTAGTGTTAAAACTGAATTTTGAATCTGATTAAATTTGTTTTTTGTCTTTTTTTTTTTTTAAGATTTTTATTTATTTATTTATGAGAGAGAGCGCGAGTCGGGTGAGGGGCAGAGAGGTAAGGGGCAGAGGGGTGAGGGGGCAGAGGGCAAAGCAGACTCCCTGCTGAGCCTGGAGCACAATGTGGGGCTGGATCCTAGGACTGTGGGATCATGACCTAAGCTGAAGGCAGAAGCTTAACTGACTGAGCTGCCCAGGCGCCCAATAAATTTGTTGTCTGTACTGCAGTGTTCAGTTGCTTTAAGTGGCCTCAGCAGATAATAGAACTTTAGTGAATTGAAGATTTTAATTAGAGGAATGAAATGTTTTTAGGATATGAAATACTTCCCCAAAGCATGTCTTCATTCCCCACACCACCTTTCTAGACCCAGATAACACTCTCCTGCCTATACAGTGTAATAGCATTTTACCTGGTTGTTTGAGATCTACTTTTGCCTCTTGATACCTGTTTTCCATTGCAGTCAAGTCATAATCTGACATAACTATTCATGTACTTTCCTGCTTACAAACCTTTCCATGACTTTCCATTGTCCTTAGGATAAAGAGAAAACTCCCTTAGATGGCTGACAGGCCCCTGTGATCTTCTCCCTTCATACCTTGCTAGCCTTATCTGGTACCATGTATCCTGCAGTTGGCACACATGCCCTTTGAATCCACTGTATTTATCATTCTAGCAAATTGCTAGATTCAAAGCCCCGTCTAGTCTATTAGCTGTGTGGTCCCTGAGCAAGGTGCCTGACTTCTCTGTGCTTCAGTTTCCTGTCTCCAAATTGGTATAAAGAAATCCCCATTTACTTCATAGTATGAGGATTATAAAAGAAAATGTGTGGATAGGCACATAATAGGAACTAAGTGCTTTAAACTATTATCATTTCTTGAGAGTCTATGATATGCAGGGTGCTATATTAGACATTTTGTGTATTCTGTACATTGTGAAATTTAATCTTGATCCAACCTTTCCTTTCTTTACTGGGAATGCCAAAATCTCCTATACATTGCACCCTTCTAGGAAAACAAGCAAAAGAAAACAAGACAACAAAAATTGGTCACATTGTGTGTTTTTAAGGCATTAGACAAAAATGTTACTTGATATATTTTTTTCACTATCTAGTTTTTAAAAAAATATATACATAGTCTAAAGGTAGATAAAATCAAAAGTTTTTATTGCCATAGGCTTCTGGATCCAAGAGTTATCAGGGCGAGATTGGTGATGGTTCCAGGCAAATTTGGAGAATGCTCTCAAGGTATTGTCTGCATTTCCTTTTAGAAATGTGCTAAGTACTTTTCAAGTGGATAGTGTACTATTATCCCCAAACTTCATACCATGAAACTTATTTAAACTTCCTCCTGGACTAGTGTTTACCATATTTTTGAAAACTATGCACGGTTCCCTAGTTAAGTATCAGAGAATCTGAAAACTACTATCTCATTTTTTAATTAAAAAAAGGCCTAGTTACAAACCACTCTACCTACTAAAGAGTGCCCTGAGGCTTGTTGTGCACTTATGAGTTTAAGTTGAACACTTCTTAGAGAAATGCATTTATACCTGGGGTACAGCATTAAAGGCAAAGTTCAAACAAGCAGAATATACTAAGAAGGGGTCATAAAAAAAAAATGTTGTATAGCTCAGCATCAATTTAAACTAATTTCAAAGGAGACTAAAACCATCCTTAAGAAATCTTACCAAACATCATGTAAGTGAATTAAAATCACATGATGACTCTGTGTGTGTGTGTGTGTGTGTGTAATTATGAGGTGAGCTTGACAACTACCTATGAGATCTGGGGAATTAGAAGCTTACAGGCCCATCTTTACCTCTTGACTTCCTGTTCAGCTAACCTGAGCCTAGCAGTGTGTGTGCTTCTCTGAGTTGCAGTGGAAGCACTTTCTCACTCTTTTCTCCCATTTGCATGACATCTCCCACCTCCCCCCAAGTCCTACTTCCCTCCCTTCCTATCTTTACCTTATTTCTTTAACTACCCTCAGCAAAATGATTCTTGCTGACTTACTGGGTAGAAGGCATTGATCAAACTCCTGTAAAACAGAATTTTCAAAATAAGAAGCAGGAGCTTGTCTGTATCATTGCAGTTGAACAGAATGGTAGTGTATGAGGTTTGACTTGAGGCAGCACTGTGAGGATATGGAATGATCTGGTGGAAGATTTCAGAAAGGACTTGCCATAAGCACCTCAATTGTGGTGCTTTTCAAAAGAATCCTTGTATATTTCCTCTCTCTAAAGAGAAGATGGGTAATTCACACATGTTATGTTTTCCAATTACTTTGAACATGGCAGTGAATGACTTTTCCTATTCATTTTATGGCAGGACATCATAAATTCTGCATAAGACACAATAAATAGACCTTTAAAATGGAAAAAATGTGGAGAAAGTTTCTTTCTATTACTACTTTATAACATGAAAGACCTTGTCTCCTGTTTCATGAACTTTTTACCACCATCTTGCTCAGGTAACTACTTCAAAATTTTAAGGCTAATGGTACAAGCATTCCTTTTCTTTTCTTATCTTTCCTTTTTTTAAAAATCTAGACTGCATTTCTGTTCTTAAATACATTGTAAATATTTCAAATGATAAAAATAAAAAAGTTGTGTTAAAATGAATTTTATTTACTTACGAGGAAATGAATTACATGGAAGTGTACTACAAAAATAAAGAATGGTAAATTTAAAAAGATAACAGATTATTTAATAGATTAAGAAAACCCTTTTGTAGTCAGGAGTAAAATCCAATTCAAATAGAATATATTAGATCACTTTGAGACTTCTGAATTTATTGAGACTAAACCAAGTCAAGTGCTATCATAAGAAAAGACCAAGAATTTGGATATACTGTTTGTTGTAGCTCCTAAAATAAGTACATTTTGAAGTTTTCATTTTATGAATGAGAATGCCTATTGTCTTCTCATGCAATTTCATAAAGGTTTTTAGATCTATGAAAACTACGAAAATAACTTTAATTAGTAGAGATTTGGGTTAAGTGTTAGTATCAGGGTGGAACTGTAGAGAAAAGATTATATCAAGGGCAAGGGGGATAGATAAAGAGACAATTTGAAGAAGGAAATAATTGAAACATTCTAGCTTTAGAAGGGAGACTTTCATAAAGAATGAATGCCATCCACCAAAAGATAGCATTTCCATGTCATCTAAATATTTCTGGGATTCAATGACCAATCTTATGTATTTTTGCATCAAATTAGTCTCACAGTTGTCAAAGAAAATGTGTAACATCCATCATTACACATGGCAGGAGAAGCCTAACATAGAAGCTGAACAAGCAATGTGAAATACTTGAAACACTAGTAATACAATTTACATGTTTTTGTTAAGCATTCCCCTCTTTAGACACTGTCGTTTAAGTCATAATTAATCCTGACAAGTCCTTGGTAAGGAGAGGTTCCTGATGCAACACAAGGGATTCTGAGGTGGTGAAATTTGAGGAGACCATGGGAGTTCCAAGGAGGCATTTTATTTGCCTTGAAGTTTTGACGAGGGTCCACGCTGCTTGTAGGTATGGGAAATCTGGAACTGGTCATGAGCCTGAATGGGTGTTATGCTTTATAATTGTTACGCCTGCTGAGTAGGGGAAGGTGGTACATTAACATCTCTCTTGAATTATAAGTTTAAAAAGCCAATGTCTGCTGAACAGAATGTTTATTGTTTCCAAATTGGAAATACAGAATTCAAGAGTTTAGGGTTCATTTTGGGATTAGAACCCACTTCAGAAATATCCAGGCCGAGGCAAGTTTTAGTACTGTTAGCAAGAAAGATATTTTTATAATGGAAATGTTCGGAACTTCATAGCTCTTAATGTGGGTAATAAGAAATAGAAGTTGTGATGGTTTGATCTGGTACTACCTCAGTACTTGAAATGGAAAACAGAATAAAAATAGCTCAAGTTCCAGGGTTTGGGTGTTTCATTTTGTAGAATGGTCTACTACCATGTAGGTAGAAAAACCAGTATTCTCCTAATGACTTGTGTGGAAATGAAGGTTCCCAGTGAATTAATTTTACTCAATAACAGAGCACAATTTTCCAGTGATTATCATCCACCATCTATCCATTTTATTTCCTTCACTATCTGAGATTTACAGAAAGAAGGTATAATCACAGTACTTCGTTTTCTGGCAGTTTTATCCTTGGATCTTTTAACATAAAAGTGCGTCTTCTTTTGAAACCAGTAAGCTTTCTCTTCCTGTGTCTTGCAAGAAAGAGGTGAGGTCTTATGTTGACTTCATTTTTTTGTATAGTTTAAATTTTTTATGATGCTTTTTCCTGGCCATAAAAATTAGTTTCAAATAATTTCAGTGCTGCTTTATGTAGATTTGAATCAAGAAATAGAGGTCAAATGCTTGTTTTTTTACTTCACACACTTGAAGATTCAAGAGTAAGCATATTTTTAGCTGGACTTTCTAAATTCTTAGTCTTATTATGCTTTGGGAAGTAGAAAAAAAAACTTGCATTGGCATTCTACATGGTGTAATTTGGATCCTTGATTTTCTGGCTTCAGTTTGTATGCTAAGCATTTGGCACGGAGAGGCCAAGACCATTATAAATAGACCCCTGGCTTCTGAAATACTGGGAGCATTATGCTCATAATGCAAGAAAACTTAAAAACATTGCTTTCATTGTAATTGAAGCTGCTATAACAATCCTGTAGACATAATGTTTATATCTGGATTTATTTTTCCCAATATTTTTGGTAAAAGCCTTGCATTTTTATTTTGTAAGTGGCTGAAAAAATTGGTTAAATGAAATCAAGATGCACTGATGCCAAAAAGATGTGTAAGCAATGAAATATGATGACTTAAAAAGTAGGTTTTGTTTCTACATCATCCAGACTTACTGCTTACACTGTTCACATACATTGGATATCTGCCATATTTCTACTTTGCAGTAGGAGGAACTGGCCCAGAAGTTTCCTCTTTATATATTTATGTGGGTGGGAAAGGAAATCCTTTGGAAAATTTACTTTAGGAAAAGTTATTGTGATTTCTCAATACTCATAGATAGAAAAATCCAATACTCATAGATAGAAAAATTTAATTTGCTAAATTGATTTTAATCTGAATTGATCTGATAACTAAATATCACACGGGCAAACTGGCAACAAATTTGGTCACCCCTTAAGTATTTCATTTAAGCACATTTTCACCATTATTGCTGACACATATTATTTTATACTGATCAGTATTTACATATTTTGTTTTGGCACCAGTTCTCTGGCAACTAGGTGTCCTGCAATTCAATATAACTCTGATGCTAACTACCCAGGGTTGGTGCAGATCCCACAGGCAAAGACAAAATCCTTCACAAGACTGCCCCCATGCCAGATGCTATCTGTAAGACTCAGAGCCACCAGTATTTCTGACTGACCAACAAAGATGCCAGAGGTTCCTAGGACCCTTATTCAAGTTAGATAATTTGCTGGAACAACTAACAGAACTTACGTAAAGCACTGTATTTACACTTATGATTCTATTAGAAAGTGTACAGATCAGGAACACTTGGCAAAATGGAAGAGACACATAGGCAAGGGCTAAGGTAGGGAGTGGGGGACGCAAAGCTTCCAAGCCCTCTCTTTTTGGAATCTAGGCATATCACCCTCCCAGGACATCAGTGGGTCCACCAACCCAGAAGTTCCACTGAGGCCGTTGTCCAGAGTTTTAATTGGGGTTTTATTATGTAGGCATGGTTGATTAAATCATTTAGTAGGTGATGAACTCAAACTCCAGCTCCCTTCTCCTTGCCAGAGTTTAGGCTAACCCAAAGTTCAAGTGCTCTAATCATGTGGTTGGTCATTCTGGAGACCAGCTCCCATCCTGAAGCTATCTAGGGGCCCACCCAAAGTCACCTAATTAACGTAACGAAGATAATCATACTCCAGAAATTTTTCCCCTGGAAATTCCAGGTTTTTTTGAAACTCTATGCCAGGAACAAAGGACAAAGACTAGAATTTCTTTTTTATACCACACATATATAAGTTTAGTTGAAAGTTGTTTGACTAATGCTCTTCAAGACAATTTTTTTCTCAAGTGCTAAGTTGTTACAAAGAGAGAATCATAGTTTTCTAGTGGGTCTTCTAGAATTATTATAATTGAATTACACGATAATAAAGTAGAAAATTTGAATATAACCTTGAGAACTAGAAACATAATTTTATGTCACATAGCAAAAATAATTGAAGAGTGGCTGTCACCAGAACATATTTATTGTATTTAACATTTCTTTACAGAAAATATAGAAATCTAAGTATGTTTGAAGTAGTGAAAAAAATAATTTCCCCTTTCCACGTTATTTATTACTCTCTAGTTTTTCCTAGTTTTTCAATTCTCCTCTTATATGACAGGTAATAAATATAAATACTTCTATCAGTAAGGAAAGTTAGAATAAACAAAAAAAATTAGTGGATATTTTCAATGAAAACTAAGCATTGTTCATAGCACAGCATCCTCTTTTGGATTATCTGATTCTACTTCTGTAGGTGCTCTGTACCTTGCCCTGCTTGTAGATAATGCTTCTATTTACAAAATCATTTCAATATTCTTAATATATAAATGTATGTATTCTTTGGCTTCTCTAAGTAAGTTTAACAGTGCCTATTTACCTCATTAATACAGAGTTAAAAAAATATAGATGTTCATTATATATCTTTTCAGAAGTCTTGATTTTACTTCTTTTTGGAAAATTACCCTTTAACAGAGATTATCAAGGGATTGATTACATGGCCTGGAAGAAAGGTGGAGACAAGTAAAACAAATGATTAGTTTCATTACCTTCAAACTCTGACCAGCAAGTCAAAGCACCATGTTTAGCATGGTTATTATTTGGTAATTCATATAAATTATTTAGTCCAGTATCTCATTAATTACTAATTTATTAATATTATTGTTTATAATTATTATTATTTACTTAATTAACTGAAAATTATAGGTTGCAGTTATGATGTAGGTAAGAAATACATTTGTCCTGAAGAGTGCCATTTACAAACAAAAGAGATCCCTTGTATAACCATCCTGTTAAAGACAACACAAAACACAATTTCTAGGGAAATTCTTTGAAAATCATCTATATGCTGATAACCCTAATATTTATATCTTTAGCCTAGTTTTCCAGCCCTAATTTCTGATTCCAGTGTGTTAAGAATGGAAGAATGGAACTGTTACCACTGAGATGAAGAAGACTACAGATGGAGCAGTTCTGAGGATGAACGTCACAGATAATTAGATGTATGAGGTTGAATTCAATGGCAAAGTCTCAGTAGAAACAGCAATGGGGAGCTGTCAACATTTACATGATATTTATAGCCAGGAGACTGGATGAGATCAGCAAGAGTGGCAGTGTAGATGGGGAAGAGAAAAGGAAGAATGAGCCCTGGGATTCTGTATTAAGTGTCTGGGGATGTGAGGTGAAATCGGCAAAGGCAGCTGACAAGGAAGAGCCTGTAAATTAGGAGGTAAACAAAGAGATTGTGCTATCTTGGAAGTCAAATGAAAAAAGTATATCAGGGAGAGTAAGATGAGGACTAAGCATTGACCACTGGATTTACCTATGTGGAGGTCATATTACTCTTAATAAGAAAAAGGCAAAAATACTCAATTGACGTGGGTTTAAAAAGGAATTGCAGGAGAGACAAGTGTAGACAACTTCATCTTTTAACTGATCTTGTTTATGCCCGTGTCTCCTGGCAGACCTTCGTCAAAATGAAAGCTAGTGTCATCCCTTTAAAACAAGTCAGATGTGGTTACTCTCTACTACAAACTTTCCCATCTTACTGAGAATAAAAGCTAAAATCCTTATCTGGGCCCTCCATTATCTTTTTGACCTTATCTCCTACTCCTTTTTCCCTGGCTCCCTTACCTCTAGCTTTCCATACTTGTATGCCTAAAGTCTCATGCTTTGTAGCAACTTTGTTCTTGTTCTGTCTTTTACTTGAAATGCTCTTTTTTCATATATCCACATATTTCTAACTTTCCCTGAATGCCATATCAGTGAGGCTTTTTGGAGGGGTTATTCTATGGAAAAATCATGCTCCCCTTCCTCACTTCCCACACAGATACTTACTTTTCAGACTTCAATTTTGTCCTAGGCACTTATCACTAACCAACATATTTTACATATTTATTTAGGCTGTTGTTTGTCCTCTCCACAATGTTAGCTTCATAAGGGTAAGAATTAAGTTTATTTCTTATTTTTTTTAAGATTTATCTATTTGAGAGAGAGAGAGGGTGAGAGAGCATGAGTGGGAGGGAGGAACAGAGGGAGATGGAGAAAGGGAGAAGCAGACTCCCTACTCATCAGGGAGCCTGACCCAGGCTCAGTCCCAGGACCTTGAGATCATGACCTGAGCCAAAGTCAGACATTTAACTGACTGAGCCACCCAGGTGCCCCTAAGTTTATTTTGTATCCTAGTATATTCTGTGTGCTTAAAACACCACTGGTCATCCAGTGGGAATACAGTAAATATTTGTTGAATAAGCAAATGAGAGAGATGCCATGCAGCTCTGTATAAAGTAAAATAAATCTCTGTTGTAGTTTTCTTTCTTTCTTTCTTTCTTTCTTTCTTTCTTTCTTTCTTTCTTT